>NW_026111927.1:265736-286836 GCF_024679095.1 Eriocheir sinensis
TCGGTCTATCCTTAACTCAAAATCTCAACTAGAAACTTCACATCTCCTCTCTCGCTAAATCAGCTTCCTCGAGGTTGGGCGTTCTGTATCGTCTCCGCCAGTTCTTCTCCCCCGCGCAGTTGCTCTCCATATACAGGGGCCTTGTCCGCCCTCGTATGGAGTATGCATCTCACGTGTGGGGGGGCTCCACCCACACAGCTCTTCTGGACAGAGTGGAGTCTAAGGCTCTTCGTCTCATCAGCTCTCCTCCTCCTACTGATAGTCTTCTACCTCTTAAATTCCGCCGCGATGTTGCCTCTCTTTCTATCTTCTATCGATATTTCCACGCTGACTGCTCTTCTGAACTTGCTAACTGCATGCCTCCCCCCCTCCCACGGCCCCGGTGCACACGACTTTCTACTCATGCTCATCCCTATACTGTCCAAACCCCTTATGCAAGAGTTAACCAGCATCTTCACTCTTTCATCCCTCACACTGGTAAACTCTGGAACAGTCTTCCTTCATCTGTATTTCCTCCTGCCTACGACTTGAACTCTTTCAAGAGGAGGGTATCAGGACACCTCTCCTCCCGAATTTGACCTTGTTTTTGGCCACCTCTTCTGGCTCTTTTATGGGAGCAGCGATTAGCGGGCTTTTTTTATTATTGTTTTTTTTTCTGTGCCCTTGAGCTGCTTCCTTTGTTGTAAAAAAAAAAAGTAATAGTATTAATACAATAATAATAGTATAAGGTAATAATTGATTAAGCTGAGGACACACTCTGACAGATGATACATGGACTTAATAATTATAATTGAGAAGAATATGTTTTTTAAATTGTTTTTTAAAGGAGTGTATTGAATTTAGAGCTTTAATATTATTAGGAATAGAATTCCATTTTTTCGGTCCTGAATAAGAAAGTGAGTGTTGAAAAAGTGTTAAATTATGGGCAGGTGTACGTAAATTTTCATGAGTACGGGTGAAATAAGTATGTTGTGGCTGTAAGGACACGGAGGTTTCACTTTTGATCTTTTTATACATGTAAATACCAATTTGAGGTAGAGAGGTAGAGATGTATTTATTGTATGGAGGAGGGAGGGAGGGGAGGAGAAAGGGGAAGGGAAAGAGAAGGAAGGGAGAGAGGGAAGGGAAAGAGAGGGGGAGGGGGAGAGAGAGGGGCAGGGAGAGAGGGGGTCGGGAGGGTGTGTGTGTGTGTGTGTGTGTGTGTGTTTTGGGGTACATACACACACACACACACACACACACACACACCCACACACACACACACACACACACTCTCTCTCTCTCTCTCTCTCTCTCTCTCTCTCTCTCTCTCTGTGCAGGCATCTCATTGAAATGTAAAATAAAGTAATTTATCTTCATTTCTTTCCTCACGTACGTTCCGCATCCTCGGGTCGCCTGGTGCTGTCCTTGGGATGGCCGTGTGTGTGTGTGTGTGTGTGCTGGGTTACTGCAGGGCGGAACGTGAGTGTGTCTTGTTATGTTGTGTGCGGGGCTGCTCCTGGCTTCTTCTGGGAATTGTTAGGTTATGGTAAGGTTAGATAGATAGATTGATGAATAGATACAAAGCTGGTTAGATAGGTAATACAGACAGATATATAAGTAATTAGATATAGATGGAGAGTTAGATAGATAGAAAGATAAGTAGACAGAAATAGCGTGAAATATATAAATAGATAGATAGATAGACATAAGATACAGATAGACATAGAGATAGATAATAAATGGATAGATTTACATAGATTTACATAGAAAATCAGACCACACAGACCCCATGGTCCAGACTTCGTGGTCTGTCCTTAAACCTAAGTGATTTTACATTAATCAGAAGACTCCAAAACGTTGCACTTCTACTCTAGTTGATATTAAGTTGAAGGAAGTGACGGTCGAGCTTATTTTTGAAGGAGTCAATCGTGTTACACTGGACCACTGATGGTGGAAGCTTATTCCATTCTCGCACTACAACGTTGGTGAAGAAAAATTTTGTGCAGTCTGAATTTACTTGTCTACATCTGAGTTTTACGCCATTGTTCCTCGTGCGCAGACTGTCATCGATCATAAACAATGTTGATCTGTCTACATTCGTGAAACCATTAAGTATTTTAAAACATTCGATCAGTTTTCCTCGGAGGCGACGTTTCTCAAGAGAGAACATGTTAAGGGTAGAAAGCCTTTCTTCGTAGGTTTTGTTGCGCAAGGAAGGGATCATTTTCGTTGCCCGACGCTGAACACCTTCTAATTTAGCAATATCCTTTGCATGGTAGGGGGGACCAAAACTGTACCGCATATTCCAAGTGGGGTCTGACTAAACTGTTGTAGAGCGGGAGTATTACATCTTTATTCTTGAATACAAAGTTTCTTTTAATGAAGCCCAACATTCTGTTCGCTTTATTTGCTGCATCGATGCATTGCTGTGAGAATTTGAGGTTTGACGCGATTTTGACCCCCAAGTCTTTGACGCATTGAACGCTTTTGAGTTTAACGCCGCGCATTTCGTATTCGAACTTCTTATTCCTCGTTCCAACTTGAAGGACCTGGCACTTGTCTACGTTAAAGGGCATCTCCCATCTATCCGACCAAGCTGAAATTTTGTGCAAATCCTCTTGGAGGCTTTGCCTGTCTTAGTCAGTGAGAACCGAGTTACCAATCTTTGTGTCGTCTGCAAATTTACTAATGCGGTTATTGAGTCCAACATCCACGTCGTTGATGTAAATAATGAAGAGCACTGGGCCAAGAACCGAGCCCTGAGGGACGCCACTAGTGACAGGCGCCCATTCTGAGTTAAATCCGTCAATCACTACTCTTTGTTGTCTGTTGCTCAACCAATTCGCGATCCATTGGTTTACTTGACCGTCAATACCTATTTGCTTTAATTTGTAAAGTAATTTATGATGCGGGACTTTATCAAACGCTTTCTGGAAATCAAGATAGACTACGTCCAGTGATTTGGTTACGTCATAAACAGTGAAGAGGTCGTTATAAAAGGTTAATAGGTTTGATAGGCAGGATCTTTTGTTTCGGAAGCCATGTTGTGAGTCCCCAATCAATGAGTGGCTTTCAAGGTAACTCACAATTTTGTCTCTAATTATGCCCTCAAGTAGCTTACCTACAACCGAAGTTAGACTAATGGACCTGTAATTACCTGGTACTTTTTTGTCTCCTTTCTTGAAAATCGGTGTCACGTTAGCCTTTTTCCAATCTGAAGGGACGATGCCTTGTCGCAAGGACATATTGAATACGGTTGTGAGGGAGGAGAGTATTTCGCTCTTCGTTTCTTTCAGCAGAGTTGGATATACTTTGTCAGGTCCAGGACTTTTATTTGTTTTAAGTGAATGGAGAGCTTTAAGGACTTCATCGGTTGTTATTTCAAAATTAGGCAATGCATGCTCGAGATTTACAATAGTACTGGTGTTGGTGGTAGCGAGAGGAAGACTGTTAGTATTAAACACCGAGGAAAAGTAATTGTTTAAGAGGTTTGCAATGTGTTGGCTGTCAGTCACTAGTGCACCGTCGCTGTTTGTTAAAGGTCCAATACCACTTTTGATCGCCTTTCTGTTGTTTATGTAACTGAAGAAAGATTTCGGGTTATTTTTACAGTTGGCTGCAATATTTTCTTCATATCTACGCTTTGCCTGACGTACTAGTCTTTTTACTCGTCGCCTGGCATCATTATAAAGTCTAATGTTCTCGGGCGTGCTTTGTTCTTTCTTTAACCTGTAAAACAATTTTCTCTCATTGACTGATTGTTTAATTTCGCTATTAAACCACGGTGGGCTTTTATTAGTGTTAATTCGCTTCTCGCACAAGGGGACGAATGTGTTCTGCTGAGTGAGTAAGTGGTTTTTAAGGCTTAGCCAGGCTTCCTCTACGTTGCCGTCATCTGATAGTTGTATTTCTGTTAGTTTTTGTCGGATTTCTACGAAGTTAGCTCTTTTGAAATTGGGCACCTTTACTTTATTTTCAGTCACTGATGATTGAGCTTTAATGTCGACGCGCACTAATTTATGATCGCAAGAACCGAGGTGTTCTCCTACCGTGACACTACTGAAGAGAGATATATTACTGTGTATGTTTCTTGTTTTTTTATTATTTTTTTTTTGTGTGTGTGTATGAATTTTCCCGGCGTCATTAGTATAATTATATTCATCAGAGCGCCTCATAAACCATATCTATTTATATTACATTAACTCGTTAAAAAAAATTATTGGTATTTTTCATCGTGTTTCCATTATTCACAAAGTTTCCCCAAAAAACAATTCAGGAATTGTTTATTAGTACGTGCTCATTAGCCTTTATTTTTTGACCTGCTCTGCCGTGTGTTGCTAGCTGTGGCCTTCTGTCTGTTAGCGCCTCTGCTGTCGCCTATAAGAAGACATACGGGCCAGTATTCTCAGACGCTTTCGGCTCTCACAGCGTCTATTTCCCAAGGCCACAAAGGGGATTGGTCGTGTTCTCATGTGTGTGTTTCTTATTCGCGGTGCAGAAGCCTTGTCCATCTATCATTAGGCTCGTTGAACTACTCATGGAAATACTAACACAGTCTCAATCAAAGCCTTATCAAATGTGGATGTGTAAGCCAAGAAAGGTTTTAGAATGTCTTTTCTACGTTCATGGTCAAACTGTCATTAGGATCGTAAAACTAAACATGGAAATACTAACACAACCTATATCAAAGCCTTATCAAGTGTGGGTGTGCCCTGAAAGGTTTGATAATGTGTCGTTTTCACACTCATGGCGCAGAGGCCTTGTGAAACTATCACTAAGCTCATAATATTAACCATGGAAATACCAACACAGACTCTACCAAAGCCTTATCAAGTGTGGGTGTGTAGGCCCTGAAAGGTTTGAGAACACGGCCGTAGCTGGAGAGACTCAAAATCCCTATAGGTAAGCAGACTGTCATGATCTGGGTATCTCGTTCTCTGCCCAGCGGCGCTGTTTTCAATTCATAAAAGTTTCAAAAGACGAAAGAGTCTGAATTGCTTGCGAGGTTTTCCCTACGTTCAATTTGACCTTCCTTTGATGCAAGGAAAACATATATAAATAAAGGCAGTGAGGCGTATTCTTTCCTCTCCTAAGTCTATGTATACACAAGGTCTTCGTTACAGAGAGGCGGAGCGGCGTGGGTTTCAGATTTGAGACTCGATAGATTGCCACTTTTGTGACACTGTTGTTGCTTTTCCCTCATGCTAAGAACTCCAGTGGAAAATATTTATCTTCTCCCACTAAACAGTCCATGCATAACCCAGCAACTTCTCCGAGAGGAATTTTGAAACAGGCGAAGTCAGATGCCGACACGTTTAGAATACGGCTTGAATCAGGGACGCGCACTCAGGGTCACGGCGCTAAGAACAGACCGTCAACAAGTGCCTGTAGGGAGTCCAGTAGCATATATAGAAGACCTTAGATCCGTGTTTATAGTCGTGTTTATATTTCCGTCCGAACATATTAGGTAAATTTGACGTTGCAGTAATAGGATGTGAGTGACGCGCAATGCATTTCAAGCGTTGTGTTATTTGTTGACGTGTTTTTGATACAGACGTAAATGACTCGCGCCTTTTATGTGTTTTGGTTCGTGCAGTGAAAATGACGCAATACGAGCAGTCTTTCTTTAATTGGCGAACTCTCTCTCTCTCTCTCTCTCTCTCTCTCTCTCTCTCTCTCTCTCTCTCTCTCTCTCTCACACACACACACACACACACACATACACACACACACACACACAGAAGGATGGAATGAAGTGGATTGTGATGATTCGTCTTTTAAGAATCAGTAACAAGAGTGCTCCTTTTTTTTCCTTCACGAACATTTTCTTTTTTCATTTTATTGTTAACTCATGATGGAGTCAGTTATATTGATTTTCAAGTTCTGTGTTGTAGATTTTCCCTAGTCTTCCTTCCTTGTTAACTTAGGATCTAGTAGTCAGTGTTACAGTTTATACACGGTTACTTTACATACGGTTCCCTTCCTCTTTATATGTCACTGAACCGTTGTGGAATGCAGTCGTTGTAGTCGTAGTAGTCGTAGTTTATACACGGTTACTTTATATACGGTCCTCTTCCTCTGCATGTGACAGTGGACCGTTGTGGGCAGCAGTCGTGGTAGGCTCATATAGGGCTCGATATTGCCGAAGACCCATTAGCCGAGGATCTGTGGCGGAGCGTTTTGTGTCGGGCGTGCAGTCCCAGGCAAGCAGGGTCGGGGCTGCCTCAGTTAGCGAGCGAGTGGGTTAACAGCTGAGGCTCGCCGGTCCCCTCTGCCTACTGTCCTATCCCCGCTGCCTTCCCCTAACTTTCCTGCCCTTGCTTGTCCTGGTGCTCTTGCCTTCCCTCTTTTCCTGCCCCCCGCCACTCCTCGTGCAGCCGAATCATCAACTAAGGTCCACCAGCCTGCCCATCCTACTGACCTGTATCCGCTTCCTATCCCTAGCCTTTCTATCCCTCGCTTGCCCTAACTCGCTCTATTCCTTCCCTTCCCTGCTTCACGCCGCTCCTCGTACAGCCAAATCCCAGCCTACTGTCCTATCTCTCAGCTTCCTATCCCTAGCTATATCTTCCCCTCCTTCCCTTCCCTGCCTCCCGTCGCCCCTCGTGCAGACAAATCACAGCCTACTGTCCTATCTCTCAGCTTCCTATCCCTAGCTATATCTTCCCCTCCTTCCCTTCCCTGCCACCCGTCGCTCCTCGTACAGACAAATCCCAGCCTACTGTCCTATCTCTCAGCTTCCTATCCCTAGCTATTCCTTCCCCTCCCTACCTTCCCTGCCTTCTGTCGCCCCTCGTACAGCCAAATCCCAGCCTACTGTCCTATCTCTCCGCTTCCTATCCCTATGTGTTCCTTTCCTGTAGCTCTTCCTTCCCCTCCTTCCCTTCCCTGCCTCACGCCGTCCCACGTTCAGGCGAATCATTTGTCTCCAGACTGTTATTGCCGCGGGTAATTGTCGCGGGGTAACCACTCCGCTCACGTTTTTTCACCGGGGCGAGGGCGCGTCTGTTCCACTCTTCACAAAGGAACAGTTTTAATTAAGTTTGCTTTGACTGGATTCGCTTAGTTATGAAACGTGTGGCGTGGTGTGTTACAGTGTGTGTGTGTGTGTGTGTGTGTGTGTGTGTGTGTGTGTGTGTGTAATCCATTAAAGTTCGCGGAATTCAGCCCCCGGATGAATAATATCCCGCCGTGCTCACTGTGATGCCGGCGGCTGTACTGACTCGCTTGTAATGACAGGAACAACGAATAGAAATCAAACAGTAGATGTCCGCTTTGATCACGCTGAGTTTTACGCGTGTAACAACCGTGGCTCAGAGGCCTTAGCGGCGCGGCACGTGGGCTGAAGAGGCGGAGGGAGAAGGAAGAGTAGCAGGAGTTACTGAACCGTCACTCGCGCGAACTGTCTTGCTTAATAACTTAGGGACATACTCTTAAACATATCGGCGCAAGCACACATATTTGACACGGTTTTGCTAGGAGTTTTGGGCATTTCCTTGGATAGCTTAATAACCCTGGTGGTAGCTTGGCCCTGCCTCTGTACCAAGAACCCTAAAAACACTCATTAGAACCTGATTTGTCTCCTTTTTGGCCTTTGGAAATTGTTGATGTGAGGTGTGGAGGGGTCTGACAGTGCCGACCTAAGATTTCTCTGTACATATTAGAAATTGGAGCATCAGGAAGAGGTCAGTATTTACACTTTTTTGCGTTTACTTGTGGAGTTTCTATTGCTTGATAACTTAGATCTCCTTCTGTATGTGATTGAAACAAGAGGATCAGGGCGAAGTTAATATTTCCAATTTGTACATTTTTTAATCGTCATAAGCTTGGATAATAATTTTTAGTGATGACACCCACAAAAAACAACCAATTCCTGCCTCGTCCATCTCATAGACTGATAGAAATACATAGAATAATAGGCTGATGGGAAGATAGATAAAAAGATTCAGATATCGACGTAATGTGCAGATAGATGAATATAGATAGATGGCTTAGACACACACACACACACACACACACACACACACACACACACACACACACACACACACACACACACACACACACACACACACACACACACACACACACACACACACACACCCCGAAAAACACACACACACACACCCCCACACACACACACACACACACCCCCACACACACACAAACACATCCCCACACACACACACACGTACCCCCACACACACACACACACACACACACACCCCCCCACACACACACACACACACACACACACACACACACACACACACACACACACACACACACACACACACACACACACACACACACACACACACACATCCACCCCCACACACACACACACACACACACACACACACACACACACACACACACACACAACCACCCACACACACACACACACACACACACACACACACACACACACACACACACACACACACACACACACACACACACACACACACACACACACACACACACACACACACACACACACACACACACACACACACACACACACACACACACACACACACACACACACACACACACACACACACACACACACACACACACACACACACACACACTTGTGGCCCAGACCTGACCGAGGTCAGACATGGGTCACGGCGCTCCGTAAGGAGCAGCCTGGGGCCATCCCCCTCTCCTTTTTCATCAATAACCCAACACTGTAAGAAACTTTTGTGACAAGCTTAATCATGGCGAGAGAAAGTGAGTGCAGTGCGTTTGTGGTGCCGTGAAGACAATGAAGAGTAGTAATGGCCAGTGTGACGTCGACGCCGCCTAACCATCCAGCCGACGCCGGCCCCCAGGTGCCCCCAGGTACACCAGCCCGACCATCATGCTGCTGGGAGAATTCGGTTCAGGTGCAGTGCAGTGTTGAGGCCCGTCACTCAGGTGGAGTCATGGTTGGGGCAAGTGGCAAGGGCAAGTGGCATGGGGCAGTGCAGACGTTTTGATGTTCCCACGCCTACCGCTTCTCGGTCTACCTCTTCCTATCTTGTCTCACCGGCTGGAGAGATTAGCAGGTCATCACTAAGCTGAGTGACGGCCGACACCGCTTCTACCTGCACCCCTGCCATCAACTGCGACCTGACCCTTTTTTGACCTGGGGTTGACCTGGGGCTTAAACACCTGACCCGTCACCCGGAATACCACACCGCCTCCTTCAACACTAACGCACTGCATTCCACCACCTCACCTCCCCCCCACCACCCCAGACCCCCTATACCCCTTTCACATTGTACTTTTTTTTTCTATTTTATTTCAATATTGTATTTTTAACATGTATATTTTCAGCTTTACAGCTGCAATCACTTAATAAACCGTTTATTATTATTATTATTATTACACACACACACACACACACACACACACACACACACACACACACACACACACACACACACACACACACACACACACACACACACACACACACACACACACACACACACACACACACACACATCCACCCCGCTCCACACACACACACACACACACACACACACACACACACACACACACACACACACACACACACACACACACACACACACACACACACACGTACCCCCTCTTCCCCCACACACATACACACATATTCACCCGCCTCCACACACACACACACACACACACACACACACACACACACACACACACACACACACACACAGACGAGTATTTGCTGAGTTACCGAATGATGTGAATAACCTTTAGATCTTAAACCTGAAAGACGTTCCTTCCATGACTTTCTGCACCATCACGTAAGCCTCTTAAGAACCTGCAGTCTCACCTTGACCCGAACTAAATCACCTCGCCTCTGCTTCCTTGTTCAGCCCCTAAGAACGATCGGGAAGACTTAGTGAATGCAACAGAGGTTTTGCAGCTGACGTCATTAGTGGAGGTGCGGGGGTCGCGCGGGCCTGCACGGCCATCTTGGTGGTCAGTTATCAAAGCAAACCTTAGTGGCGGCTGCAGAACTTGCAGCACAAATACTCTGTGTTCGTCATGGGATACGTATGCTGTGCGGTTGGATGTTCTAACCGACACGGGAGAGATGCTGTGTCATTTTATAGATTTCCAGCGAATCCGGAAGAGCGGGTGTGGGGTTCTTGAAAGGTCTGGACTTCTTGAGATCTCGAAAAAATTCTCAGCACAAAAATATAAAATAAAGTATCTGAAAATTGAGTTCTCAGACTCACAGCCCCTTGTCATCTTTATTATTTATGACCAGTCACACACCCATAGGACAAACAAAGGCCAGATGAACCTGCTCTTAAGTTTATTTACAGCAACGAAGAAACTCGCTGGAAAATAAGGAATAAGCTAATTCCAGGCACACAGCTACCTAGCTAACTATCTTAAAACATCCTTAGCAAAATATGTACTTAGCTGGAGATGGGCGAAGCCGAAACCACACCTTGTCTACCTCGTGGTCTGGAGTCTTGGAGTCTTCCTTCAGTCCTCTCTCGTTCCTCTCTGCAACACGCCGCCTCTCGACCTTTCAAATGCTTCCCTCGCCTTGCAGTACACAGTCACCCTGACTTGTGGATACTACAAAGGCAGGTAAACCACCACGACGGACACGTGGCACGGAAGGATGGTGAGGTCTACTACTGAATATTTAAATTGTGGTCTAGGTCTACTATTGAATATTTAAATTGTGGTCTAGGTCTACTATTGAATATTTAAATTGTGCTTTTGTTAATATTCAATCTGTGGGTAACAAGACTGCTCAAATTAGGGAAATGTTAAATGAGCAATCACTTGATATTTTAGCTATTTCTGAGACTTGGTTGAATGAGCATGACACAAGTAGAGTTACTGAGATGACACCTGCTACTCACACTTTCTTTCATAGCCCCAGAGAGGGCAGACGAGGGGGTGGTGTAGGCATTTTCTTGTCGAATATTTTTTCTCACCTGAGGGTGTTGACACGAGTGAAAGTATCAAGTTTTGAATATATTGAAGTTAATTTTAAGCATCAAAACCAGTGGGTAGCATACCTTGTTATTTATAGGCCACCTTGGTCAAGTGTTAATCTCTTCTTTGATGAATTTAGTGCATTGTTGGACTCAATTGA
The DNA here is from genome assembly GCF_024679095.1 of Eriocheir sinensis. NCBI lineage: Eukaryota > Metazoa > Arthropoda > Malacostraca > Decapoda > Varunidae > Eriocheir > Eriocheir sinensis. The sequence continues at coordinate 276,832 of NW_026111927.1, forward strand.
TATGGTTTCTTTTAAAGTTTTCATTGTTGGTGACTTCAATATATGGATGGATGATCATGAAAACCATAACACAGTTTCTTTCTGTGAGCTTCTTGAATCTTATCAGTTGTCAAACAAGGTGAGCATAATAACTTCATCAACTGGCCATATGTTAGACTTAGTCATTAGTGATGATGTGAACAATCTCATAGGTAGGGTGGATGTTGAACATGAATTTACTATTTCCCCAGTTCACAGGCTCATAACATTTAGATTATTATTGCCAATATGTAAGGTAACTAAGAAAATTTATTTTAGGAATAAGGTGGGTTTCTCTGCTGCTACATTTATCAGTGAAATTAGTCAGACTTTTTATGAAGATATGACGAGAGTGTGTTCACAATGATTTGTTATTTAAATCAAATTGTGTGAATTGTCTTACTGACTTTTATAATGAGGTGATTAAGACACAATATAACAATGTGTGTCCGATCCTAGAGAAGGTCATTACTGTCAAGGATAGATCTCCCTGGTTTAATGGTGAAATTTTGACACTGAAAAGAGAGAAACGACGCAAGGAACGTAAATGGAGAAATGAGGGATCTGTTGTGGCCTGGGAGGATTATAAAAATGTGAGAAATCGCTATAATGACTTGATAAGTAGGAGTAAAAGAAATTATTATCATACTAAAATTCTTGAGGCAGGATCAGATATGAACAAATTATATCAACTTTTCAACAGTCTTACTGGTACTACTTTGAGAAGAAAGCTTCCCGATGGTTTCTGTGATAAAGATTTAGCGGATAACTTTTGTAGTTTTTTCAAGAGTAAGATTATGAATATTGTATCGGAATTTGTGTACACACCTTTTATGCCTGTTGCTGATGTTGAGGTGGATTGTAGATTGCAGTGTTTTCAAATCATTAGGAAGGATGATCTTGTTCGACTTTTCAAGAAAGCTAAGAAAACATATTGTGCCAGTGACCCATTGCCTGTACTAGATATCATGGATGCAGATAATTTTCCTAGTTTCATGGATATGGTGCTAAGAATTGTCAGTACTAGTATTTCTTCAAGTAAATTTCCGGATTCTGAAAAGCGAGCTGTTATAAAACCAGTCTTAAAGGGAAAACTTGATTATCAAAATGTAAGCTCTTATAGACCAGTATCAAATTTGCCTTTTTGTCTAAGTTATTAGAGTATGCAATTATTGAGAGTTGATGGAACACTTGGAAAAGGTCCATGTCTTGCCTGATAGTCAGTCTGCATATAGGCCAATATTTTCTACTGAGGCTACTATTTGTTCTGTTGTTAATGATTTACTTGAAATGATGGATGGGGGTAAATGTGCTATATTGGTTCTTCTAGATCTTAGTGCAGCATTTGATACGGTTGTTCATGAATTGCTTGTAAAAGACTTAAGGAACATTGGAGTGGTAGACAATGCGTTAAAGTATCTTGAGAGTTATTTACAAACCAGAAGTTATTGTGTGCAAATTGGAAATTGTTTTTCTTCATATGAAGCTCTGACAAGAGGAGTTCCACAAGGAAGTGTGCTGGGACCTATTTTATTTTGTATATACATGATTAGTTTATCCAGGATACTACAACAACATGGTGTAGGATTCAAGTTATTTGCTGATGACACCCAGTTCTACTTTTCCATCACTGATATTGAAAATACAAGTGTTAAGATCAATAGTGTTTTTAATTCAGTCAAGGACTGGATGCATTATAAGCAATTGAAATTAAACGATGATAAGACTGAATTCATGCTTGTGGGGAAGAAGGACACTCTACGTTATTTTGGTGACGGTAACATGACTATAAGTGGTAATGAAATTCATATTGTTGAAAGTGTTCGTGACTTGGGAGTGTTGTTGGATTCCAATTTGACACTGAAATGTCAGATAAATAATGTCGTTAGGATTGCCGGATATCACCTTAGAAATATTGCTTTTATCAAGAAATACCTGGATGAAGATTCTATCAAGAAATTGGTGATTAACAGTATTATATCAAGAGTGGATAATTGCAACTCAATCTACTATAACCTGCCAAATCTCCACTTAAGGAAATTACAGATGGTCTTAAATAGAGCAGCGAGATTAATCAAAGGAATTCCACCACGAGAGAGAATTACTCCTGTTCTGATAGAGCTCCACTGGTTGCCAATAAAAGCAAGGATAGTATTTAAGTTATGTGTTTTGACACACCAAGCTTTGATTACTGGCCGTCCACCGTATTTGAGAGAATTATTACACGAAATACAGCCACGTGAAGGCATTAACACTCGCCGAGCCACTTCTGGAATCACACTTCATGAACCACAAAAGCACTGATTTGTTCGATGTATCTTAGCTTCGCAGCATTCTCAAGCGATCTCGCGTAATCACTTAACACAAATGATGCTGAAGGTCCTGCCAGTTGCCCGCGGGTAGTGACTTAGGGAGGGGGCACACGTGGTGCGTCTGCTCACTCTGCTGGGGAGGGGACCACCAGCGGGTCTGCAGACGACGCTATTTCGTGACGTCACTGCAAAACCTCTATACTCTTAAGAACATAAGGGGCCATATTCTTAAACATTTCGGGGTAAAGATTCGTTTTAGGTCCGTGCCAGTATATCATAATCTACTTTATGAAACATCACTATCTCTTCATATATCTTTTCTACAAACCTTCAACAGTCATGGAAACGCTTTGAAAATCCAATTCAAGGACTTTATTTTTTACCCTTTGAAAATAGGGGATAATGGTGCGGAGCTTAGTTGACCCCGCAGCCTACACTACCTCACCCGCCACGTTGGGTTTCTCCTCCTCCTCCTCCTCCTCCTCCTTCTCCTCCTTTTCCTCCCTCTCGCTAGCTCCCCTTTCTTGACCTCTACCTCGTCTTCTTTTTCCTTTGCTATTTTATCCTCCTCCTCCTCCTCACGCGTGGGTCAGTGAAATGGGTATGCCTGGGAAAGGTAAACTGAGGTAACCTGCGTGTCACAATCGGTCCTGTGTCGCCGGCTGAGGGGGTCTGCTGTTACCTGCGCGGGGTCACGGGCCAAGCGAGGAGCGCGCCGGGGTAATGCGTAGGTTGAATGTAGGGAAGTGAGCCAGTCATGTATTAGCACAGGTATGAAGGGGTATACAGTAAGGTTAGGCTAGGAAGGTTAGGTTAGGTTAGGTGTGGGTTTTATGGTTAAGGGGAGATTGTGTGCTGATAGCGGAGACAGTAACAGGAGGAGGCAGGCAGATGTAGAAGAAGTCACCCAACCAGCCAGGTATTAGTACAGGTGTGAAGGGGGTATACAGGAAGGTTAGGTTAGGTTAGGTGTGGGTTTTATGGGGGAGGGAAGATTTGTGCTTATAGCGGAGAGAGTAACAGGAGGGGAGGCAGGCAGAGGTAGAAGGAGTCACCCAACCAGCCAGGCATTAGTACAGGTGTGAAGGGGTTTACAGGTAGGTTTGGTTAGGTTTGGTGTGGGTTTTATGGGGGAGCGTAGATTGTGTGCTGATAGCGAAGACAGTAGCAGGAGGGGAGTCAGGCAGAGGTAGAATGAGTCACCCAACCAGTCAGGTATTAGTACAGGTGTGAATGGGGTTTAAGGGCCATATTCTTAAACGTAAAAGAACATAAGAACGTCAGGAGTCTGCAAGATGCCGGTTGGTTTATACAAGGCAGCTTCTGTAAGTCTAATCCCACCTTACCTCACTATCCATGTTAGATCGTTAAGTGTTTTGTTTGTTTGTTTGTTAATGGGTAGTCAAACAGCTGTATTACCGTCAGTTAGGTAGGTTAGTTAAATAGATAGTTTGATAGTTAGTTAAGCAGTTAGAGTCAGTTAGTTATTTTTACTATATTCTGTATTTATTTATCTATTTATTTATATTATTTTATTTATTTATTTATTTATTTTTTGTTATTTTGTTTTGTTTTTTTCTTTTTCCTTTTCTTTCTTTCTTTTCTTTTTTCTATTTGTTTTCTTTTTCTTTTCTTTTTCCTTTGTGTTTTCTTGCTGTTGGTTTTCTTTATGTGTTTTTTTGATGTTCTTTTTTCCTATCATCCTTTTGTTGATGTTCGTTGGTCTGGGTGAGCCGCTTTCCTCCCAGAAGAGACCCGCCCATAATTTTGGAGATGTTGTTAGGGCCAAAAGGTGGATGATGTTTGTTTTATTTCATTTTCTTGATGTCGTGTTTTTCGTTCTTTGTATTGCTTTTGTTTTATTTTTCGATGTTTTCCAGTTTTTTTTCTTTTACTTCTTTTGATTTTTTGTTTTTATTTTTACTATCATCATTTTGTTGATGTTCCTTGGTCTGGATGAGCCGCTTTCCTCCCAGAAGAGACCCATCCATAATTTTGGTGATGTTGTTTAAATGGGCCGAAAGGTGGATGATGTTTCTTTGTATTTCTCTTTCTCGATGTTGCTCATTTATTTCTGTTGCTTTTCTTTTCGATGTTTTTTCTGTTCTTTTCCATATTTTTTGGTGTTCTTTTCTATATCATCCCTTGTTGATGTTCTTTGGTCTGGGTGAGCCGCTTTCAGAAGAGACCCACCCATAATCTCCCAGAAGAGACCCACCCATAATTTTGGCGATGTTAGGGCCTAAAGGTGGATGATCTTTTTGTTTCTTTTCTTGATGTTTCGTTTCTGTATTTTCCATTTTTCTGGTGTTTTTTTTTATCTTCCTTTTCTTTGGTGTTCCCATCGCGTGGATTGTCTACGACAGTATAACGAGCACCACAAGCCCGGGTTTATTTAGAGTTTGCTCTCCTAGGCAGATTGCCTACCACGGCTGACGACCTCCACCTGCCCGGGTTTATTGTTCGGAGTTTGCTCTCCTAGGTGAATTGCCTACCACGGCTGACGACCTCCACCTGCCCGGGTTTATTGTTCGGAGTTTGCTCTCCTAGGAAGATTGCCTACCACGGCTGACGACCTCCACCTGCCCGGGTTTATTGTTCGGAGTTTGCTCTCCTAGGCAGACTGCCTACCACGGCTGACGAGCTCCACCTGCCCGGGTTTATTGTTCGAGTTTGCTCTCCTAGGCAGATTGCCTACCACGGCTGACGAGCTCCACCAGCCCGGGTTTGTTTCGAGTTTGCTCTCCTAGGCAGATTGCCTACCACGGCTGACGAGCTCCACCTGCCCGGGTTTGTTGTTCGGAGTTTGCTCTCCTAGGCAGATTGCCTACCACGGCTGACGAGCTCCACCTGCCCGGGTTTATTGTTCGGAGTTTGCTCTCCTAGGCAGATTGCCTACCACGGCTGACGACCTCCACCTGCCCGGGTTTATTGTTCGGAGTTTGCTCTCCTAGGCAGATTGCCTACCACGGCTGACGAGCTCCACCTGCCCGGGTTTGTTGTTCGGAGTTTGCTCTCCTAGGAAGATTGCCTACCACGGCTGACGAGCTCCACCTGCCCGGGTTTGTTGTTCGGAGTTTGCTCTCCTAGGTTGATTGCCTACCACGGCTGACGAGCTCCACCTGCCCGGGTTTGTTGTTCGGAGTTTGCTCTCCTAGGTGAATTGCCTACCACGGCTAACGACCTCCACCTGCCCGGGTTTGTTGTTCGGAGTTTGCTCTCCTAGGTGAATTGCCTACCACGGCTAACGAGCCTCACCTGCCCGGGTTTGTTTAGAGTTTGCTCTCCTAGGTGAATTGCCTACCACGGCTAACGAGCCTCACCTGCCCGGGTTTGTTTAGAGTTTGCTCTCCTAGGTGAATTGCCTCCCACGGCTAACGAGCCTCACCTGCCCGGGTTTGTTTAGAGTTTGCTCTCCTAGGTGAATTGCCTACCACGGCTAACGACCTCCACCTGCCCGGGTTTGTTTAGAGTTTGCTCTCCTAGGTGAATTGCCTACCACGGCTAACGACCTCCACCTGCCCGGGTTTGTTTAGAGTTTGCTCTCCTAGGTGAATTGCCAACCACGGCTAACGACCTCCACCTGCCCGGGTTTGTTTAGAGTTTGCTCTCCTAGGTGAATTGCCTACCACGGCTAACGACCTCCACCTGCCCGGGTTTGTTTAGAGTTTGCTCTCCTAGGTGAATTGCCTACCACGGCTAACGACCAGCACCTGCCCGGGTTTGTATAGAGTTTGCTCTCCTAGGTGAATTGCCTACCACGGCTAACGACCTCCACCTGCCCGGGTTTGTATAGAGTTTGCTCTCCTAGGTGAATTGCCTACCACGGCTAACGACCTCCACCTGCCCGGGTTTGTATAGAGTTTGCTCTCCTAGGTGAATTGCCTACCACGGCTAACGACCTCCACCTGCCCGGGTTTATTGTTCGGAGTTTGCTCTCCTAGGTGAATTGCCTACCACGGCTAACGAGCCTCACCTGCCCGGGTTTGTATAGAGTTTGCTCTCCTAGGTGAATTGCCTACCACGGCTAACGAGCCTCACCTGCCCGGGTTTGTATAGAGTTTGCTCTCCTAGGTGAATTGCCTACCACGGCTAACGAGCCTCACCTGCCCGGGTTTGTATAGAGTTTGCTCTCCTAGGCAGATTGCCTACCACGGCTAACGACCTCCACCTGCCCGGGTTTGTAGCCGGAAGATCTCCGGCACCTCCATCGGGGCCCCGAGGGACGCCGAGGAGCCCTGCCTGAGCCCTCCATTCCTGCTATGCTCGCCAGGGAGACCTTGGGCTCGCTGGCGCTCCACACCCCCGCCGAGGCGAGGATGCAAGAACTCGCTTCTTAAAACTACCAGACTGGATTATAAAATTAATCATAATTACTGTGAAGGCGCCGGTCACCGCGTTTATCGGTTCAGGGATGGAAGACCGACGGGCCTGGGAAACGCGCACAAGCATCCAAAGGAATCCTCGCGACGGCTTGCGACGCAGCATCCGTTTCCCTTTTCTTTCTCATTCCAATTTTTCTTTTTTATTATATTTTCCTTCTCTGATTGATTGATGGATTGATTTTACTTGGTAGGAAGCTGTTCACCAATTAACATCATTCAGGTGTACATTGCACCCACACACCTGCCGAGAGAAAACACCAGTGAGAGTGCTGACGCTCACGAGGACGGCCCCTATTTTCAACATTCGCATCGGGGCCCACTTCTCCTTAGTCGTCTGTCTCTTTATTTTTCTCTTCTCTGTTTCATTCTATTTCTCCCTTTCTTTCATCCTTGCTCTCCATCTATGAATTTATTTATTTCTCTCTCTCTCTCTCTCTCTCTCTCTCTACACACACACACACACACACACACACACACACACACACACACACACACACACAGACGCACACACAGCTTTCGTAGGCGTTGTGGGTATTGCCAGGGGTAGTTTAATGACCCTGGTGGTAGTCTGACCTCCTATCTGTACTATGGACCTAAAAAAAACACTCATGAGAATCAGACTGATCTGCTTTGACCCCTGTGGAAAAAGTTGGTATGAGAGACAGAAGCGTCTGAGAATACCGGCCTAGGAGTTGTCATGTATAAGTCGAGTGTCCTCTTGTTGGGTTAAGGATATGCACTGTTAATTATTTATTCATTTCTTGGCATCACAGGAGGCGGCTCAAAGACAAAACAAAACACACTCACTAAAAAAACACCAACCACTTCTCCCACAATCAGAAAACACTCACCATCATGTGTTTTTCTTTTTTTTTCTCTCCCATTTATATATTTATTTTCGCATCATAGCAGGCAAACGTTAACACACAGCACACACACAAAAAACGATAACCACTTCTCCCACCATCAGAAAACAGTCACCATAATGTGCTTTTTCTATTCTTTTCTCTCCCATTTATCTGTTTATTTTCGCATCACAGGAAGCAGCTCAAAGGTAAAACAATGACACAAAAAGTCTGTCCACCACTTCTCCTAACACAAACACACGAAAAAAATAGCTGCCATCAAGTGCTTTTTCTCTTTTTTTCTTTTCTTTCATTGATTCATTGAGTTTTCACATCATAGGAGTTTCATTTGATGTTGATGAAAGTTCAGCATGCAGCTTTTTTATTTATATTGCCATTGTGCGGAACTTATTCTATGAGTATGTCGGAAAAAATGACTGAACGGGTAAATGTTATGAAAGAGATGGGGAAGCAAAATGGGGTTCAATCCTTATGAGAAGAAAGTTTTATCTACGAATTATTGGGTCTGGATTAAAGTCTTCCTCCACCTCTTCCGCTGCTTCCTCCTCTTCCTCCTTTTCTTCCTCCACTTACCCTCTTCTAGGTTCTATCTGTACACCTCTACATAGTTTCTCGTGGAAATACTATAAGAATACACAGTCGTTCCACGCACAGCATGATGACGTCACACTCTCACCTGACCTAAATCTAGGCTCCAGGGTTCCCATGAAAACAACAACAACTAAAAGTAAAGGGATGACTCATGTGTGACAAATATAATGCAAATAAAAGGTAGCGAAAACAAAGAACCTGATGTTAAGGGTCAGTCTTACAGTCCAGTACAGCACGCTTGTAAGCTCCCCAACCGAACACAAAACACGACGAAAATTCCTTGTATAGTTTTTTTTTTTACAGCAGAGTTTTCAGTACAAGGGCATAAAAAATGTAACAACTGTGAAAAAAAAACCTCAACAACGAATTTTATTCGTGTTGTGTATTCGGTTGGGGAGCTTACAAGCGTGCTGTACTGGACTGTAAGACTGGCCCTTAACATCAGGTTCTTGACGTCATCATTCTGTGCGTGGATCGACTGTGTATTCTTGTAGTATTTCCACGAGAAACTATATAGAGGTGTACAGATAGAACCTAGAAGAGGGTAAGTGAGCTACAAACGTGCTGTATGTTTAGGAAAGCGCGTCGCCTCCTCTGGCGACGGCAGCGGCGACGCTGCAGTCGCCGCGGCCGTGAAATAGCTCGCAAGGGTTTAGGTCGGGGAGCATAGTTAAACTACTCCATCAGAACTTTACGACCTACTAACGGGGGGGCTGCGCCCCCCTTGACCCCCCTTCTAGCCAGGACCCCCCCACATGTATATGTGACTTATTTCGGCGAGGACGTATTTCGCAACACCAGCTGCAGTGTCGCCGCGGCCGCCGCCAGAGGAGGCGACGCGCTTTCGTAAACATTATCCCTATTTTCAATAGCAAAAAAAGAGTCCTTGAATTGGATTTTCAAAGCGTCTCCATGACTGTTGAAGGTTTGTAGAAAAGATATATGAAGAGATACTGATGTTTCATAAAGTAGGTAATGAGATACTGGCACGGTACTAAAACGAATCTTAACCCATTTCGGCGCCCGAGCTCACATACTTGACACGGTTTTCGTATGAGTTTTCGGTATTTCCAGGAGTATTTTAATGGTCCTAGTAGTAGTTTGATTCTTCTTCTGTACCATGAACCTGAAAACACTCTCATGAGAACCCAATTGATCCCCTTTTTGGCCTTTGGAAATAGTTGGTGTGAGGCGGAAGTGTCTGCCAATACTAACCAAGGAGTCTGCAACAGGCCGGTGGGCGTATACAAGGCAGCTCCCGTGAACCTGACCCCACCTAACGTCACTGTTCACTCTGATCTTCATAATCTTCACCCATTACTAGTCCACTGCAGGATAGAGGCCTTTCCCAACGTCCTCCACCTCTCCTAACCCCACCTAACCTAACCTAACCCCACTCTGGCCTTCATAATCTTCAGTCATTACTAGTCCACTGCAGCATAGAGGCCTTTCCCAACGTCCTCCACACGTCTATTTTTGATATATTACTCCATCGTGCTTTGGCAAATACTCTTAACTTAATATAATCTTCATCTTCAGGCATTGCTAGTCTACTGCAGAACAAAGGCCTTTCCCAACGTCCTCCACCTTTCTCTGATATTATACTCCATCGTGGTTTGGCAAATACTCAAACTTAATCTAATCTTCATCTTAAGGCCTTGCTAGTCCAATACAAAACAAAGGCCTTTCCCAACGTCCTCCACCTTTCTATGTTAGGTTTCTATGTTTCTATGTTTCTATGTTAGACTTCTTCATCCTGCTCTGGCAAATGCTCTAACTTTAGGGATTGACACTGTAAACTTCATATCGTCAGTCTACGGCAGAACAGAGGTC
>NW_026111928.1:0-15000 GCF_024679095.1 Eriocheir sinensis
TCATCCGTAAAGATATTGATATGCTATGGCGACATCACATCCCTGTCTCACCTCCACCCTCACATATGAATACGCCCTCTATGAAATGCCTTTTTTCCCTCCATTACCTAACTGTCCTCCTACACCATATATTCCTAGAACTTTCCATAGATCTTCCTTATCTTCTCCTATCATATGTCTTCTTAAGATTCATACAGGCTGCATATAGTTTCCTACCTCTTCCTAGATACTATTCAACTATCATCTTAATTGTAAATATTTCATTCATGCAGTCCTTCCCTTTCCTGAGACCTCCTTGCTCCTTACTAACCTTCTCTGTTATTTCCATCAGCCTTTCAGTCAATATTCTCCCATAAACTTTTCCTGGATCACTGAGCATCCTAATCCTTTTATTGCTATTGCACTCACTTTTACTCTTGAGAGGGACAGTTAGTGTCTTCATCCACTTCTCTGCACTTAATGGTCCACAAGCAAGTTTACATATCAATAGCATACACTCTACCACTACATCTCCATACTTAAACATTTATGGGTTAATCCATCCATACTTACAGTTTTACAACTTGTAACATATAGTATCCTGCTTTCTCTGTCTGTTTTCTGTTCGTTTTCTCTCTCTCCACACAAGCTCGCATTTTGCCTGCTCCCATACCCACCATACTGTACTTTCTACAGTAACATCTCCAACTGTGTTCACACTCATTAGATGTTGAAAATTATTCTGTCATACCACAGTGACCTCGCCTTAGCTTACCACCAAACTCACTCCTCTCTCTCTCTCTCTTATTATTACTATTATTATTATTATTAGTATTAGTATTATTATTATTATTATTAGTATTTTTCTTCTTCTTCTTCTTCTTCTTCTTCTTCTTCACCACTTAGTTTCCTACCAAACTATTCATCCATCTGTTTATATACTTTCACAAAGTAATTCCCTCACTTTCCTTTTTCAATACCTATCCTACTCCGTCCTCCTATTTTCCCTAATTCCTCAGTAGCATTCTTACACACACACACACACACACACACACACACACACACTTCCGCCCCTGAGATGTATTATACTATGAGTATGAACCAATGGCAGCCTGTCCACATACCTGTATAGTGGGGGCTATAGGGCTCCCCAGCCAGTGGTACTTCTCCAATCTGTGATGCCTTATTCCCAGTCAGTATATGGTAGTATCTCCCTATGTGGTGCTTAATTAATGAAATATACATTTTAATTTCTTTTCTTATTACTCTATGCCCTTTCGTAATATTGTTTAGTTTTATATAGTGCATGAATGTATTATCTGTATATATTTGCAATGACGGACAATTACCTTAAAAATCTTTTTGCGGGTACTCTTGGAGGAGCAGGGAAAATAATGTTATTAACCCTGTGTTATAATGGACATGTCATAATAATATTTCACATATCTGTATCTTCTGAGAATTAATGTAACGTACCCCATTCGTTAGCTAATTAATTAAGGAGATCTATTTATTTTTGTCTGAACTGCAGGTAATATTTTTTGCATTCTATGTATAATGTCTATGAATACATGTATAATTTTCTAGTTGGTAATTCACTTTTACCTCCTGAGAGAGAGAGAGAGAGAGAGAGAGAGAGAGAGAGAGAGAGAGAGAGAGAGAGAGAGAGAGAGAGAGAGAGACTGAAGTTGTATTTACCTAAGTATGTCATTTAAATGCTCCATTTTCTTTTACAATCTTATTTTCTTTCTTTATTTATCACGGTAACTTAACGTATAGTATTTTCCATACTCAAATAAAAACTCAGAATAAAAACATTACGTTTCATTAGCTAACAGACATACACATTGTACGATTGAAATGAATAAAAAAAAATGATTACAGGATTTATGTGACGATGTGACGTCATAGTAATGCATTCGTCTGTGAAGCGTCTGATTGGTCGGCGGAGGGAATGACGCACTCGTCTCTGAGGCGTCTCATTGGTCGCCGGAGGGTATGGTGTTGAGTCAGTATACAGAGTGTAAAAATGCGGCCGGGGCTAATGGCCTGTTTTGTGAGAGACAGAAGGTGCCTTTCACAACACAGTTCCTTGTGAATGGAGGTCGTTAAAAATAGTAAATCGGGTATTCACTATATAGCTTTTCAAGGTGCTAAGTAAGGGGGGAGTAAGGCATTGAAGGATGGGTAACTTAAGTGTTCCAAGACGCGCCCTTGCAGCCAGTTCTCCACATCTCGTATGCATGGAAGTGATCTTTACACTTCCTTCGTTGTGCTTTGTTATCCGTTTATAAGTCCGAGTAAGGTTTTCTTTTTAATTTCACGTCCGTTTAGGCCATATTTCACACGCCGGCTCTGGCAATGTGCCGCCAACTCGGGATTACGAAAGGAACGCTGCGGGCTTTCTCCAAAACGGAGGATCATGTTGATTATCATACAGATTTAAGTTATCAAGGAACTACCCGCGAGACTCTAGACTTCCTCGAACTTACAATTTCCCTTAGTGAATGTTTTTTTTTACCATAACCTGAAAAAGGCGTGTTAGAACAGAAGGAGGGGAGGAGAAAATCAAAACACTACGTTACTGCGACTCTACGTTGAAGTCGTACAAATGATAACAATATAATTGAAGCGCTGCCTGCGACAAGGGGCCAAGCGCCAAAAGTAAACAAACGAGAAAACTGCATGTAAAGGTAATGACACGGCGTGCGTCGGTCGGTCACCATCGCTTTACTTTACCTGTCTCGTGTGTCCTAAACAGAGTATATGCAACTATGTGTTATACTCCGTTAGAGACTACATTTTCTTGGCTTTTACTTGATATACATTGACTTCGTAATGTTGAATAACAAAAGAGTTATAAAATGATGAATAATGCAGTGTGTTAAGCAGGAACAATTTTCGGATTTTGAAAGTTTCACATGGCCGAGTAATTACTATCTTGGAAAAAACAACCAATTGATAGACAGCATCTCTTAATAATTCATTTAGGACAGGTCTTAGACTCCTAAGTAAAAGATTAACTGTGCGCATGTTCATTGAATGACAATAATTTTAGTCCTCCCCGCAGGCGCCACCCTATCCACGGTATGGAGGGACGACGCGTAACGCTGCCAGGCGTACGATAGCCTCCTCCTTGTGTTACCTTCCACTACACTTCTTCCCCGTTCGTCTCTCTCTCTCTCTCTCTCTCTCTCTCTCTCTCTCTCTCTCTCAGAATGCATAGGCACTTACCATTATCACATTATTCATTTTTTTTTATGTTTTCATATCAATCTATATTGTAACAAACTAAAAAAAATCATTTTCATTCTCTCTCTCCTAGTCCTTTAGAATGCTTAGGTAATTACCATTACCACATTTTCATGAATTTTACTAATATAAAAAAATCAATATACCCAATAACTCCTACTATTGTCATAAATCTTACTGGTCAAACACCACATTTCAAACTCTTTGGCAGTGCTTTCGTTGTGTCCTCACAAGTGAAGTATTTTTCAATCAACCATAAAAATACACGTCGTAAAAGTTTCTCTTGATGGTCATCCTTATAGTACACTATTTACTGTGAAACTGGCAGATAGACTGTGATGTTGATTGACGGACTGTGAGGTTGACAGCCGTGCACTGTGTGGTTGACAGACGGACTGTGAGGCTAATTGGCACTGTAATGTTGACAGACACTGGGAGATTGACACCGAGATTGATTGGCACTGTAAGATTGACATTGTGAGAATGGTTGGCACTGTGAGGTTAATACTGAAAAGTCGAGACACTGTGAGGTTGATTGGGACTGTAAAGTTGAAAAACTTTGAGGTTCATTGGCACTGTGAGATTTATCACAGTGTGTGAGGTTGATAGACAAAGTGAGGTTGAGAGACACTGTCAGGTTGACAAAGAGTAAGGTTGACACACTGTGTGGTTGAATGAAACTGTGAGGTTGACAGACACTGTGAGGTTGACAGACACTGAGAATGAGAGACCCTGTGAGGTTGACACAGTGAGGTTAAGGTTGTGATTTATATATCTATTAGCTTTTACTCTTTTAGGGGGTAATAAGGAAGCTGCGGTACAACAAAGCTCCTGTACATATGACGCAAGTGGTTTACAAATATGAATTACCAAATGGAGCCCCGAAAATGTCTTGATTGTTCTCCTTCTAAAAGATTCTAAGTGGCACAAGGGAGGAGGAATAACTGTAAAAGGAAGGACAGCTGTTTTTAGAGGTACTACTAAGCTGATGGATGAACAATTTAAAGTAGCTGTCTTGGCGTCCTTGTTTGCACGAAAAGAAGAATGATGTTTTTGTTTTCATCATATCATTCATCGTATATTCATTTTATTTTTTGTGCGTTGCGTCACTGGAGTTGCAATGATGCCAGTTTGAAAATGACAACGGGGAGACGAACGTGTTAGTTCAGCTATCATAAGTAAGTGTCTTTGTTTGATAAGAGAATATTTTTAGTTAAGTTTTCATTATTTTCGATTTTTTTTTTATACATCAACCTTTAACTGTATATAAATCGCATATGTAGGTTGCTATTAAATATATTCAGCGCCATATGACCACTGTAGTTCCTGCGCCATGACTTGATACCCAAATTAATCAATCATTTTTTTATTATATTACTCCTGCAAGATTGTTTTCCTTTTTATAGTGTATGCTTCGTCACGGCAGCTGTTGGGACGCCTCCACGAAAGCCCCAAGACAAGCATAAACATCAGACAAGTAGCCGTCAGAAGCGTCCTTGTTTTCTAAGAGGGAGAGGGCGAGAGAGATTTAATACTTTGTTCTGTATCATTAATCAACCGTGGCTAGAGTGGCCCTGGCAGGAAGGTTTATCTCGCGCGTGTGTGGGCAGCGAGATGGTGCGGCGCGGACATGTGTGTGTCGTGAATCATGTGTGTAATGTGCATGTGTGTGTGTGCGTGTGTGTGTGTCGTGATATAATGTGTAATGGGTGTGTTAGGGAAGAGATCGAGTACTATCTCTTTTTTTTTCTCTCCTCCTCCTCGTCCTCCTCCTCCTCATCATCATCATCACCACCACCATCACCATCATCGTCATCCTGCCTCATCTCCTCCTCCGCCTCCTCCTCGTCCTCCTTCCTCCTCCTCCACCTCTTTGTCCTCGTCCTCCTTCCTTCTCTCCTCTCCTTCTCCTCCTTCTTCTTCTTCCTCTTCCATAAAGCACTGAGAAACACGGAAAGGCCCATGCACCTGCCCGCCTCACGGCCCATGGAACCCCCCCTACCCCTCATCCGCGGCCTCCCAATAATTAGCGTTAGTCCCTCTCCTAAACCGTCTGGCAAATTAGCGGCGCCACTCTTATTAGCATCGGTGGCCTGACCCTGAGACGCGTACTGCCACCTGGCCCGTGTATCCTTAGGCGTGAACTTGCTCTGAGGCTTTTCTTGGGTCTTGCCTTTTGTGAGTTTCAGAGGCCGTGTTGTATCGTTTTTCGGGAATAACATTTTACCAAAGGGTCGGGTAAGGATGATAATCGGACACAGCATGTTGCAGACCTTGCCCTAATTTATTCATTATTTTTCAGTTACAAGACGTGGATAACCAGAATATTATAAGAGTGACAGAAAAAGTGTTTCGAGCTGCGAAGATAGCGTGACGAGAGAGAGAGAGAGAGAGAGAGAGAGAGAGAGAGAGAGAGAGAGAGAGAGAGAGAGAGAGAGAGAGAGAGAGAGAGAGAGAGAGAGAGAGAGAGAGAGAGAGAGAGAGAATTTTCTATATGTATTTAATAATATGATTGGCAATGTAATGAAGGCAACTAATAATTCGTTTCGTCGGCAGTCATTAGTGTTGAAGATAACACTCATACATACCGGTCGTCAGCCTCCCTCGGACGGTCTTTCCTCCTCCCTATAACCTTAGCTCTTGTAATAGGGAGGATTAAAATTACTCTCTGGTACTTATTACTAGGGCAGTTTGATGCGGGAATTTTCCCCTCTCTTACCTATAATGTCTTTCTTAATACCACAGAACACGTATATTTGGTAATTAGGAAAATCTTGATCAGCATTCTTACTCCGTCTTTTACTCATAATGTCCTCGGTCTATTCTTATACCACAAAACACGTAAATTTAGTTATGAGAATTTGGATCGTTACATGTTATCATGAGGTCGAGGGCGAGCAGTCATCGTAGCTCATTGTCTGGGTCACGATTCGCCCTCAGCTCCTCAGATCCTTAGTACTGATTCTTTAACTTGGTAACGATCCAACGTTCGATATTGGAGAGCAGGAATGTGATAATTATGTAGCCCCGTGGTATATGTATGTTTAGGTTTTCTCCTGGCCACTGATATATAATGGAGTGCAACTAAAACACATCAATAAATAGGTATGTTATGATATGTTCCTTTGCTAGTCATATGTTCCTTTGCGAATATCCTCCTTTACCAATCACACATTCCTCCACGAAGCCCAAGTAGCAACAGTTAAAGAAATAAATGATGAAAAAAATACAGCCCACGATTCCATTCGATATATACGTAGCTAACAACGCAGCCACCATGACATTCTGGGTACAGCTTCTCCTCGCTTCTATTTATTGTTGTGATCCTCAAAGTGATTTCGATTCGCCCGTGTATAAATAAATGCCTCCGCGTCTGGTATTTATTTGATATTGAAAGACAAAAGTAATCGTCATTGTAAGTTTTTTCCTCCTGTGCTTTTGAGAACAGTAATGGCCTCTTTGAAGTTATAAATGACCCGTGTGTTAATTTGATATGGACGAGGAGGAGAAGGAGGAGGAGAGGGGCGAGGGGGAAAGAGGAAGGAGGAGAGGAAGGAGATAACTAGCAGGAACGACGAGGGCGACAAGGACGATTTGGAAGAAGAAGAAGAAGAAGAAGAAGAAGAAGAAGAAGAAGAAGAAGAAGAAGAAGAAGAAGAAGAAGTAGGAGAAGAAGACGTAGGAGAAGAAGAAGGAGAAGAAGAGTAGGAGAAGAAGAAGAAGAAAAAGAAGAAGAAGAAGAAGAAGAAGAAGAAGAAAAAGAAATAGAAGACGAAAATAAGTAGGAGAAACTAGAGGAGAAGTAACAGGAGAACAGAAAGAAAGCAACGAGGATTAGGAGAAACAGCAGGACCAGAAATAGGGAGAGGAGACTAGGAGGAAGAGTAGAAGAGCATAAAAGGAAGAGTAGAAGGGGAACAGGATAAAAAATAGGGAGAAGAGAAGTAGAAGGAAGGACAGGAGAACAGAGAGGGGGAAGAAGAGGAGCAGAAAGAGCAGAGGAGCAGAAGTAGGTAGAAGGGAAAAAATGAGGACGAGGAGGAGGACAAAAAGAAGGCTCACGAGGATGAAAACGAGAACGCTTACGAGGACGAAGACGAGGACGAGGGTGAAATAGTCTAACGAGGAAAAGATGTAGCCAAAGATTGAAAACGATGACTAGAGTAAGAGAACGCTGACGAGGCAGAGGACGAGGACGAATAGAAAGACAAGTAGCAGGATAAGAAAGGGAGTCTGACGAGGGTGAAAACAAAGACCAGTAAAAAGACACCGACGATGACAAAGACGATTAATAAGGGAAGCAAGAGGATAGATATAGGGAGGATGTTTGGGGCGGGCGCGGCAGGGATGGGGTCTGTGGTGGGGCCGCTCATTTCAGTACAATAGCCGCGGGAAGAAAGGAAGAAAGGAAGGTCGGCAGCGTACACCTGGTGATGAGAGGCGTGCATACCTGCCTCTAAATTAGTCCAGGTGTGTGTGTGTGTGTGTGTGTGTGTGTGTGTGTGTGTGTGTGTGTGTGTGTGTGTGTGTGTGTGTGTGTGTGTGTGTGCGTGTGTGAGACAGCCTTTGTGTAGATGGGCGGAGTAAAGAAAGAGAAAAATAAAGAAAGGAAGGAAGAAAGAAGGAGATGAATGAAGGAAGAAAGAAAGGGAGGAATGACTGAGAGAAGGAAGGAAGGAAGGAAGAAAGAAAAACCATGAAGTAAGTAAACAGAAAAGAAAGTGATCAAAGAAAATGAAACATTTAAAAGAAAAAAAAATGAGTAAAGAAATGAAAAAGAATTAAGAAAAAGAACAAGAGATAACATTTATGGAAGGAAGAGAAAGACAGTGAAAGAAAAAAAAATGAAAGAGAGAGAGAGAGAGAGAGAGAGATCAACGCTAAAACACATCTACCCCCCGTTTACGGGCGGCGGTCTATCAAAAGCTATTCACGGACGCAGCCAACGCGGAATCATTTTGCGGATTTAACAAGAGAGTATTAATGTCCGACGATATTCTTTTCGCGGGATTGTGAAATTTGCCAAGAAAGGAGGGCGTCAGGAGACCAGAGAAGAGAAAAGAATTGGAGGGAGAAAAGGAGGGATGGAGGGAGGAAAGGAGGAACGAAGGAAGAGATGGAGAAAGGAGGAGGGAGAGATGGAGAGATGAGAAGATAAATGGAAGAACAGAAGATTGGAGGAAGAAAACGAAGGACAGACAGGTAAGCGTTGGACAGGTGTGCCGGCCCGACCAGGTCGTGTGTTGGTGTGTCTGAAGTAAGTTTGAAGAAGTCTCTCTCTCCTTCCCATCTCCCTATTTCTTCTATACACTGCCTGCTCCTCTCCCCCTCTCCCATATCCTTCACTTATCTTTCCTCATTTCTTGAAGTCTATTTTGTTCCCCTACAGTTCTTCTCCACAAAATCTCCCTATTTTCATGCGGTCTTCGGTGTCAGGCACGTATCCCTCTTTCGCTCTCTCTGTTTCTCACCCTCTCACTCACTTATTTTCATTTCCAGTTGCTCCAATTGCTCTTTCATTATGCGTCTAGTTCAGGTCCTCGCCCTCCTCTGCTGGTCATGGATGACCACCTTGGCCCAGGAGTCCTGGGTCATTGCACCCGTGGGCCTTGCCAATGATGAGGACAGCAAGGGCGACGTCCCACGCCCGGACGGGTCCTCCCTTTTCCCGACAAGTCCGAACGCGTCAGACAGGACCAGGCTGCTGGGCATAGCCCGGTTATGCCTACAGGACGCCGTCGCCCTTCGGGGCAGAAGCTATGCACATCAGGAGGTCCTCACAAGCCTCCTGCAGCAGCAGGACAGTTGGAGGAAGGCCTTGGAATCCCAGGGCCAGAGACTCCTCCAGCTGCAGGAGCTCCACCAGGAGCTGCTGGGCAGGCACTTGGTTTTCGCCACCCAGTACGCCACCCTGGAGGAGGATCACGCCGCCCTTCAGCGGCAGCACAGAGGACTGCTGGACGAAACGTTCCCGCTGCGTGCTGCCCTGGAGAGGGACCGAAGGGCCGGCGAACACCTCCGGCTGGAAAATGCTCTCCTTGTCTCCTCCCTCCAGAAAGCACGCCAGGAAGCTGCCGCCCTGCATAGGGTTATCCAGGCACAAGAAATGGCGAGGAGGGAACAGGAGAGCACAAGGCTGAATGGCATGAATGACGAGATAGAAGAGCCAAGTGAAAATGTCAGTGTTGAAGATGCCATTGGCATGAATGACGAGATAGAAAAGCCAATTGAAAATGTCAGTGATGAAGATGCCATTGGCATGAATGACGAGATAGAAAAGACAATTGAAAATGTCAGTGATGAAGATGCCATTGGCATGAATGACGAAATGGAAAAGACAATTGAAAATGTCAGTGATGAAGATGCCATTGACATGAATGGCGAGATAGAAGAGACAATTGAAAATGTCAGTGATGAAGATGCCATTGGCATGAATGGCGAGATAGAAGAGACAATTGAAAATGTCAGTGATGAAGATGCCATTGACATGAATGACGAAATGGAAAAGACAATTGAAAATGTCAGTGATGAAGATGCCATTGACATGAATGGCGAGATAGAAGAGACAATTGAAAATGTCAGTGATGAAGATGCCATTGACATGAATGACGAAATGGAAAAGACAATTGAAAATGTCAGTGATGAAGATGCCATTGACATGAATGACGAAATGGAAAAGACAATTGAAAATGTCAGTGATGAAGATGCCATTGACATGAATGGCGAGATAGAAGAGACAATTGAAAATGTCAGTGATGAAGATGCCATTGGCATGAATGACGAGATAGAAGAGACAATTGAAAATGTCAGTGATGAAGATGCCATTGACATGAATGGCGAGATAGAAGAGCCAATTGAAAATGTCAGTGATGAAGATGCCATTGACATGAATGACGAGATAGAAGAGCCAATTGAAAATGTCAGTGATGAAGATGCCATTGGCATGAATGGCGAGATAAAAGAGACAATTGAAAATGTCAACGATGAAGATGCCATTGACATGAATGACGAGATAGAAGAGACAATTGAAAATGTCAACGATGAAGATGCCATTGACATGAATGGCGAGATATAAGAGACAATTGAAAATGTCAGTGATGAAGATGCCATTGACATGAATGGCGATATAGAAGAGCCAATTGAAAATGTCAGTGATGAAGATGCCATTGACATGAATGACGAAATGGAAAAGACAATTGAAAATGTCAGTGATGAAGATGCCATTGACATGAATGACGAGATAAAAGAGACAATTGAAAATGTCAGTGATGAAGATGCCATTGACATGAATGGCGAGATAAAAGAGACAATTGAAAATGTCAGTGATGAAGATGCCATTGACATGAATGGCGAGATAGAAGAGCCAATTGAAAATGTCAGTGATGAAGATGCCATTGACATGAATGGCGAGATACTAGAGACAATTGAAAATGTCAGTGATGAAGATGCCATTGGCATGAATGGCGAGATAAAAGACAATTGAAAATGTCAGTGATGAAGATGCCATTGACATGAATGGCGAGATAGAAGAGCCAATTGAAAATGTCAGTGATGAAGATGCCATTGACATGAATGGCGAGATAAAAGAGACAATTGAAAATGTCAGTGATGAAGATGCCATTGACATGAATGGCGAGATAAAAGAGACAATTGAAAATGTCAGTGATGAAGATGCCATTGACATGAATGACGAGATAGAAGAGCCAATTGAAAATGCCAGTGATGAAGATGCCATTGACATGAATGGCGAGATAAAAGAGACAATTGAAAATGTCAACGATGAAGATGCCATTGACATGAATGACGAGATAGAAGAGACAATTGAAAATGTCAACGATGAAGATGCCATTGACATGAATGACGAGATAGAAGAGCCAATTGAAAATGCCAGTGATGAAGATGCCATTGACATGAATGGCGATATAGAAGAGCCAATTGAAAATGTCAGTGATGAAGATGCCATTGACATGAATGGCGATATAGAAGAGCCAATTGAAAATGCCAGTGATGAAGAGGCCATTGACATGAATGGCGAGATAGAAGAGCCAATTGAAAATGTCAACGATGAAGATGCCATTGACATGAATGACGAGATAGAAGAGCCAATTGAAAATGTCAACGATGAAGATGCCATTGACATGAATGACGAGATAGAAGAGCCAATTGAAAATGTCAACGATGAAGATGCCATTGACATGAATGACGAGATAGAAGAGCCTATTGAAAATGTCAACGATGAAGATGCCATTGGCATGAATGACGAGATAGAAGAGACAATTGAAAATGTCAGTGATGAAGATGCCATTGGCATGAATGACGAGATAGAAGAGCCAATTGAAAATGTCAACGATGAAGATGCCATTGGCATGAATGACGAGATGGAAAACACAGCCGAAGATGTTACAGACGAATGAACCAGTGCCTGTTCGGGCAAGATTTCTCACAAAAGCCTGTGACAGGCCTTAGACCCGGGCCTTGAGTTCGCTGTCTGGACTTGCATTTCTTACATTTCTTACATTACTTAAAACCTTTCTATCTATGAGTAAATCGTCCTGAAGGTAATATTTGAATCACAGAGTTTTACATTCAGAGTTACATGCCAGAGCGCGCTGCCCGCTGCCTCGTGCCGGGGGTGTCAGCCGCCCCCGCATCGGCCGTGGCTGTGCCCAGCTCGTCCCAAACCGACGACTGCACTCACCTCGCTCTCGCCCGGTTTCCTGACCACGCCATTCATTATCTAAAAAAAGCTGAGACCGCCATCGTCTTTCTGGGAAAATTCTTGCATCACACTTGCATGAATTTGAAACAACACTATGAAACCAAATGTACGAAAGTGAGAGATAAATAGAATGGCGCATAAACATTTTCCTGCACCTCTTTCCCTTCAGCTCCTCATACTCGGCTGTTTTTCCTCCATGCAGGAATATTAGCGGCTGATAAATAGATACAAATAATTAAGTAGAAGGTTGAATAGTAACATACAGATAGATAGATACATAGATAGATAGATTGCCAGGAAGATAAATAGTTCGATAGAAATATATTGGAAAGAAAGGAATAGAGAAAACAAAAAAACGATAGAAGTGTTTAGGTAGATATATAGAAGACGGAATAGAGAACTAAACATATCAAGGGACACAATGACAAGCAGACAGATAGACAGTTAGATAGAAAAGTATAGAAAAAAAAAGAAATAGAAATCAGTACTTGACCTGACATTTCATATGCACCCATTGCCTTCTTGCCATCTATAGTCTTCCCAATATAAAGGTGGGGTGAGAAAGATAAAGGAAGAGAAAGACCAGAGAGATAAAGGAAGGAAAGGAGAGAGCGAAAAGAGGAAAGAAGGAGGAGGTTGGCGTTGGAGGAAAGAGTGGAGAGAAGGCAAAAACAGAGGGGTGGAGGGAGGAAAGAAGGGACGAGAGAGACACATAAGAGAAAGAGGAGGAAGCAGGGACAGAGAACAAAAAGGTGGATAGACGTAATAGACATAATAGACGGGTGGAGAGACGGAGTGTACGAGAAAGCGAATGAAAGGGAGAACAGAGAGCCAGAGAAGAAAGTGGAGAAATAAGAGAAAGGAACAATATATGAAGGACAAGGACAGATGTTGAAGATAAGAATGTAGACAGAATAACAAGAACAGAATGAGGAGGAGGAGGAGGAGGAGGAGGAGGAGGAGGAGGGAAAGGCGAAGATGTGTCAGCCAGGGCGTGTAGGAGCTAATAAAATGTGGCGGTTTATGCGGTTGTGGGTGACAGTTTAAAGGTCATTACGATATTTTGGCCCTTGGGTACATCTGGCTACACTCTTTTCATGACACACACACACACACACACACACACACACACACACACACACACACACACAAAAACTTCATATGGCTACACACTTTTCATGACACACACACACACACACACACACACACACACACACACACACACACACACACACACACACACACAAAAGCTAAATCTGGCTACACTGTTTTATAGACACACACACACACACACACACACACACACACACACACACACACACACACACACACAAAAGGTACATCTGGCTACACTGTTTTCATGACACACACACACACACACACACACACACACACACACACACACACACACACACACACACAAAAGGTTCATTTGGCTACACTGTTTTCATGACACTCAAAAGTAAAATAAATGGAATAAAATAGAATAAAATAATAGAAAATAAACTGAATTAATAAATAAGTAAAATTATATGAAACAAACTTATTTCTTTGAAAGTACTCCTCTTCCAAAATTTACTCTCTCTCTCTCTCTCTCTCTCTCTCTCTCTCCTCTCTCTCTCTCTCTCTCTCTCTCCTCCGTCCCTCCTTTCCTCCTTTACGTAAAGAAAAAAAAATTAGGAGGAAACTATTTATGATTTTCTTCCTGCTCACCGAAGCGTATCACACCAAAACATACCCGCTTTATATAACAAGAAAAACACGTCGATTTGAGTAATAAAAATGAATTAATACACTTTTACTTCTTATGGCGCTGGGCGGAGGCGAATGTTAATAAGGAGATCTAAAAACAGTGATATGGAGGTGTATTGTTTCGGCCACATAAATAAAAGCAACATTGATTTGTATAATAATAATAGATTCGATGCTTTCTCGTGCACTGGCGGCGGGATATGTTGAAATAAGACCTTGATTGGGACACAACACGGACTTAATGCTGCTTTCTCCCTTCCCCAAAACAGCCCAGCGTCTCTTTCACAATGGCTCTGGAGAGGAAAATAATGCTGCGAGTGGGTCTTCCCTATTCATAAACTACAGCTCTCCTTCCTCATGTTTTATCTTTTAATTCCAACAGCGCTTCACTTGATCGGGACACAGTCTTAATCCTGCTTTCTCCCTTACCCCAAAAAGCCCAGCATCTCTTTCACAATGACTGGAGAGGAAACTAATATACTGCATTTCAACGAGTGGGTCTATCCTTTTTCATCATAAACCACAGCTCTCCTTCCACTTAGATTATAGTTTCATCTTCACTTGATCAGGACACATTTTTAAGGCTTTCTCCCGACACCCCAAAAGCCCAGCATCTCTTTTACAACGGTTCTGGAGAGCAAAACAACTCTGCATTTATATGAGTTGGTCCTTGAAACAGAAAAAAAATGTACTTATTGAGATTTATCTTTAATTCAGTTAGATAGCACTTTACTTGAGCGAGACACACACTTAATACTGCTTTCTCCCTCACCCCCAAAAGTTCAGCATCTCTTTCACAGCGACTCTGAAAAGCAAAACATGAATGCATATATACGAATTTGCTTTTTCTTCCTCATAAACCACAGCTCTCCTTCAACTTAGGCTCCTAAACAAAAAGAAATGCATGTATTAGGTTTTCTCGCCTCAAAAACCACATCACTTCTTTCGAAACGCTTCTCAAAACACGAAAAAAACCCTCAGCATTTTCTATAATCCGGTCTGCTCTCGCGCCCGGCTGGCAGGAAATGTTTAATAAGACTGCGATGCCGTGTTTGGCCGCGGCGTTACCCGGCCCGAGTGCTTGACCCTCTGGCTGCCCGGGGGTCGTTGGCCAGCCTCCTCCCTCGGCCCCGGGTCATGGGTCTCATATAAGGCCACGCGTCGCCTTATGAGTGAGCTGCCCGCGAACACAGACCCGCCGATGGACGCCCGACAAGCAGGGACCAGACACACGCCCTCCTTAGCGGCGATCCGGGCCAAGCATTAGACTTCTCTCTCCTATTTTACTACAGCGTTAA
>NW_026111928.1:20000-105479 GCF_024679095.1 Eriocheir sinensis
GGTCCCCGTGCGTGTTCACCATTCTGTTTGTGTTTGCGTGGTTGTCTTTCTCTCTGTCTGTACAGCTGCCTGTGTATGAATATGTGACTCAAAATATTTCCTCTTCTGATACCAACACGAACGCCATATTTCCGCAACGAACTCATAAAATCTATCTAAGCCAGTCCATTATCGATACCTTCACTAACGCCATCTGTGCATTAAAAACACAACTCTTCTGTCAAATACAGTGAGCACACTTTGACTTCTGTCAGGAATTTTTGGAATACAATTATACGAATACTTCCTAATACGGTTTTCCACTACTACTACTACTACTACTACTACTACTACTACTACTACTACGAGAATCAGCACTATCTTAATCAATCAATCAATCAATGGGGGCATACGCCAGGGGGTGCGTCGCCTCGCCCACCCTACGACGCCAAGCCTGGGGGTCCCTCCGGGCGAGTCTCCTGCAGGCCCCCTTCCCAACCCGAGTACCTCCCGGCAGGATCTATCGACTTGCTTAAGCCACGAACTCCGTGGGCGTCCCCGTGGCCTCCTCCACTCAGGATTGTCTCTCACAGAGACAACCCGATGAGCAGGATCAGCTTCCGGAAAACGTGCCCGTATAGCCGGAGTTGGCGTTGACGGACTATGCAGGTAATATATGTCGAATCAGCCTCACGGAGTAGTCGCCTGTTTGACACAAAGTCCTTCCAGCGATATCCCATGATTCTGCGTAGACACTTATTACTAAAGGCATCAATCCGCCTCTCCAAGTCCCCGTTTAGTGTCCATGTCTCACAACCATGGAGTAAGACAGGGAGCACAAGGGACTTGAAGATCCGCGTCTTTGTACACCTGCACAGGTATCGACAACGCCATATACTCGTGTTGAGCGAGTCCATAGCACCGTGGGCCAGACCAATCCGCCGTAAGACTTCCTGGCCAGACTCACCGTTGTTATGAACTACGCTACCAAGATACGTGAAACTTTCCGAGATTTCAACGTCCTCGCCACACGCATGAACAGACTGTACTGTGTCATCCAGCAAGCCTCCAAACACCTGTACCTTGGTCTTGGCCCAGGAGACCTGGAGTCCCAAGGGCTTCGCCGCCTCGTGCAGTGCCTCGAGAGCCATCACCAAGACCTCCAGCGACTCCGCCAGGATTACTGCATCATCGGCAAGAACAAGGACCCTGGTATTGCCAATGGATGCTCCGCAGGTCCACAACTCTGCCCAGTACCCAGTCCATATAAGTGTTGAAAAGCGCTGGGGCAAGGTCACAGCCCTGCCTCACTCCCGCATTCACGGGAAAGAGGCTGGACAAGCCCCCCCCCCCACACACACACACACTTCACAGCACTCTCTGTCCCAGAATACAGGCCAGTCAGCAAACCAATAGTCCTCGCAGGAATCCCACGGAGTCGCAGAAGATCCCAGAGTGCCTCACGATCGATGCACTGAATCAAACGCCTTCCTGAGATCGACACAGGCTGCAAGCATCCCTGTCGAAACTCACCTCGGCGCTCCACCACTCGTAAACCTTCTATCAGTCGATCAATCTCATTCAATCATTCAGTCAGTCAGTCAACCAGTTTGTCTGTCAGGCAATCGGTCAGTCTGTCAGACAGTCAATCCATCATTCATTCAGTCAGTCAGTTAACCAGTGAACAGTCAATCCATCATTCAATCAGTCAGTCAGTCACCCAGTTTTGTCTGCCAGGCAATCGGTCAGTCTGTCAGACAGTCAATCTATATTCATTCAGTCAGTCAGTGTATATCATGCGGTCAGGCAGTCAGTCAGTTAGTCAGTCAGTCAATTAGTCAACCAGTCAGTCAGTCAGTTAATCAAGCAGTCAGTGAGTCAGTCATTAGAGGAAACAAGAACAGTTTTGTGGTGAGGAAGGTGCTTGAAAAATAGTGTCTGTTGAATGCAGCACTTATATTTACCGGGATGATGTCAGCAAGGAGAGTCAATTAACAGTTTAACTGGAGCACACGAGTTTAGCAACTAGACGAATACAAATGAATAATAGATAAATTTACACATCATAGATAGACAACTATAATATAAGGGAAGTACAATGTTCCAAGTACGACAATTTCGTATCGCTGGCGAGTCACACGGGCGTGAAGTTGCCAGCTCGTTACAGTCAGCCTGTTATATTTGCCGATCTCCCACCCAAAACCTGTCTCTGGCGCCCAATAACGAGACTCAGATATAGTTATCACTAAAACCGTTGATTCCTGATGTGTTTTGGCAATGGTTAAGCGTCGAAAACCGGTACATGCACGAGGGCGAGATGATGAAGGCAAGTTATCCCAGCATCGCTTCCAGATTGTCGTACTCGGAGCATTACATTTACCAGCTTCTCCCGCATAAATATCACCAGGAAACATGAATAATAAACCATTTCAACAATAACTACAAATAAATATCGTTATTGTGACCCAGGAAACAGTTTTGGGGATGGAAATTGGGAAACATGAGAAACTGAGTACGACAATCTGGCAACGTTGTACAATAGTCCCAGCCATCAGCTGTTCAGTGTTTGTTTACCTCGCGCGGGGGAGAGAGTGTGCTCCGTGCTTCCCTTGTTATCCCTGCTATCCACGTGCCCCCCCTTGTTATCCTCGTGCTCCCGGCCTTGTAGCGGTGCCGTGGCGGGGCGTGTAGGCGTTGACATGTAAGCCCCGGTCGTCTACCCTCCGTGCCCTATGGGGGTCCGTGGACGGGGCAGGTAGTTTGGGTTAACCCGTCCGCTGCGGTTGGCACGGGTTTGGATTTCACTGTTAGCCTAGTATCATATATATAGTTTCATGTCTTTCTCTGTCTCTGTGGTGGATAGTGGAGTGTTTCCCATGTGGTATTGGTGTGCTGGATATCCTCTCCCAAGGTGCAGGACTACATTTTCTTCATTGAATTGTAGCAGCCACTTTTTGTTCCACTCCTGTAGCTTGATGAGGTCTTCTGCTAGGAAATGCACATTCAAGGGGACAAATATACTTTTCCCATTTCATTTCAACAGAGTAAATTTTAATGTAAGTGGAATTTTTCCATGTTGAGAATATGCTAACAGCTCCTCATTTTCATTTTCCATTTCCATCTTGCAGCACTCACGGTCATCGGCACTGCCCATACACTCAGTCCAGCCTGGCGGGGACCTCACCAATGACCTCCATGAAAACAGGGTCCCAGACAAGCCAGTTGGTCTGAAGGGTGAGTGTTTCCCTCAGTGTTGTGATTTACATCCTGTGTCCCCTTCAAATTGTCCCTCCTACCTCCTACCTCCTTATCCATCACTTACATTCTTAATTCCCAACAAACAGTATAAACCTAATATATGTGTTGTGCATAGAATTTAGGATAACTTACAGGTACAATACATTTGTATAATTTTGTTTTCATGGTACAAAATATTCATGTTTGGAAGCCATGATAAAACCTACATAGTGATCATGATGGTGGAGTCACTGTGTTATCTGCAGTGTCTTGTGGTCCATTACAGCCGTGGCGCTGACTGACCACATCAGGGTGTGCTGGCAGCCCCCCGCACAGCACAATGTGCTGCTGTGCGGCTACACCATTGCCTGGGACCAAGGCGTGGCGGACATCTACTCCAAGATCGTGGACAGCAAGCAGCACGGTTACATCATTGATAAGCTGGGTGTGTAAGATGATCATTTGTGACTAATTCTCCATTTTCTGGCCAAGTAGTATGCAGACCTGCAGTGTGATTCTCCACAAGACAGGGATTTTGAATTAGCCACTTCTACATTTGTGTTGAGCCAAGAGAAGGTAAAGATTTTGTTAGCCTGTCAAATGCGATTGGCACGGATTTGCCTTCACTGTTAGTCTGGTAACCTTTCTCTGCCTCTCTGGTGGACAGTGGAGTGTTTCCCATGTGGTATTGGTGTGCTGGATATCCCCTCCCAAGGTGCAGAACTTTACATTTTTCTTCACTGAATTTTAGTAGAAACATTTTGATCCATTTCTATAGCTTGGTGAGGTCTTCTGGTAGGAAATCCACAGTCAATGGGTTAAATGATATCATAGTTAACCATTTATTGAGTCTGGAGTTAACATTACATTCACCCCCCCCAAAAAAAAATGATGATGGAGTCCATAACAAGTTTTCATTTAAGCAAAGTAAAGTGAAGGTAGAGATCTTGTTAAGTAGATCATAGTTAAACATTTATTGAGTCTGTTAACATTTCACACACACACACACACACACACACACACACACAAACACACACAGAAAAGTATTTACACACCATCATAAAGTTAGCTCTCCATATTGTGAAGACCCTGGACCATGAGAGCAATTATTGAGGGAAAGGAGGTGGTATTCTGAGTTGCCATTTTCAGACTCATCATCGTTCAGGCTCATTCCTCTGTCTGCCCTGAACTCTCAGATATTTCCTGGGTGGTCATAATGTTAGTCAGGTTATTCATTGGTTATCCGTGGCCTGTTATCTGTCTTTCTACCTGTTGTCTGTTAGTCTATCTTATTTGTTATCTGTTCTGCCCAGTTTAACCCCTTGACTGCGGATTTCCTAGCAGCAGACCTCGCCAAGCTACAGGAATGGAACAAAAAGTGTCCGAGACAGCGAGAGAAAGACCTGGGACTATGTTACCAGGCTACCAGTGAAGGCAAAATCCGTGCCAATCGCAGCGGGCGGGTTAAGGGTCGTGAAAAAATTGTTGTATTGTTACGATTAGGTCCATAACAAGTTCTCCATCTCCTCAGAACCCAACATGGAGTTTGTGATAAGCCTGCGAGCCTTCAACAACGTGGGTGACGGGCAACCGGTGTACCAGCAAGTCCGCACCCAGCCAGAGGAGGAGGAGGTGGTGGCACCCACGCTGGACCCGGCGGTGTGGGTGAAGGCCGTGGTGCTGACGCCCTTCACCGTGGTGCTGCAGTGGGCAGACACCATGCTGAGCCAGAACCAGATGATTTATTTATTTATTTATTTATTATTATTATTATTTTTTTTTTTTCAAGGGAGGCAACTCAAGGTAAACAAATTGAACAACAATTAAAAGGCCACTAGATGCCGTTCCAAACACAAGCATGAAGAATGGGAGGTCAAAAGAGGTCAGTTTTGGGTAGTGTTGCTGGGCTGCTTCAGGGAGGGCAGTCGTCAGCTGGAAAATATATGTTTTATCTCATGTTCTTTGTGCACTGTGTCACAGACTTGCCACTTGCATCAACACAGCAGCGGAAAAGTTAGTCATTCATCAAGGAACTTATTCACCACCTACACATTCTTGTTTCCCTGCACACACTCCCTTATTCACCTCATATCCACCTCTCCACATCCTTATTCGTAACTTGCATCCTTCTCCCTCCTACAAACAGCCCCTCATTCACCTCATATCTTCCTCTCTATATCCTTATCCATTACTTACTCATACTCTCATCCCAGCAAACTCCCTTATTCACCTCACGTCCACCTCACACATCCTTATTCATAACTCATGCATCCTCTTTTTCCTGCAAACAGTCCCTTATACACCTCATATCCTCCCTCATACATCCTTATCCTTCACTTACACATCCTCTTTTTCCTGCAAGCACTCCCTCACACCCTTCCTATCCTCCTGTCATTCATGTCTCATTTCACAAGCCAGTCCTTCATCCAGTGACCTTTCTCATGTTTTCCCTCCATCCTTGTACCTGACTCCCTGTTAATACTGACCTTTGACTCCTGCAGTACAACAGCTGCACCACCTTCTCGTCCTCATCCTCCAGCCGCTACGTCAACGCCACGGATGTGACCTGCCTCATTGACAGCCTCAAGCCATCAACAGTGTGTGAGTTTGCTGTGAAGACCATCAGGGTGAGGCCACAGTGCTGGAAGCCTTCGTTCTTCTTTCAGTAAATATTCACTCAGTCCTGCAACACTTCTCAAGGAAATCCTGCACAGCTGAATCCTTGCTGTGATGAGGCACAGAGAAATTATGACTCATAGGGTGAGCTATTATTAGTGTTTGAGATATTGATATTGTCATTGACCGATTGCCAATACTTAAACATGAACCTTATATAATGGTATTAGAAACAGCACAGCAGGGTTGGCAATGATTTAATCAAATTGATTTAATCAAATGATTAAATCATTGATTTTATTTGTATTTTTTCTGAGTAAAAGTATTCCATAGGTAAAATGATGTGCTCCAAAGATGATAAAGTAAAACAACCTATTCATGTGCAATGATTCATTTATTCTCTTCAAAGTATAAAAAAAAGATTCCTACATTATTATATCCTCCTGCGCTAATGTTGCCAACTTGACATGTTTTTACTAGGTAAAAATCAGCCTCCTCTAGTCTTTACTAACTTGGCTGGCAATGTATCATAATAGCAACCAAGGTTTGCAACCAAACCGTAACAGAATAGAAGTAGATATTCTTCTGTATGGTAATAATATAATATTCTGTCATGAAAATGACAACTTCAGGCAACTCTATCTGTCCTAAACCTGCTCCTGTACCAACTACAAACAAGTACTGAACAAGTATGTATCTGGATCCTTGACTGTGCTCAGACTTACAGGCCTAAACTTAAACTTAAAGTAACCTATGGAAACTTATATATATATATATATATATATATATATATATATATATATATATATATATATATATATATATATATATATAAATATATATATATATATATATATATATATATATATATATATATATATATATATATAAAATGCATGATGGGGGAACTTTGAAGTTTTGGTGTGCCAAAATCACACTTTTTCCCACACACTTTTCCCCATCAGGTTTGGCGTGAGTCCCCCTATAGCCTGGTGGCCTCCAACAACCTGCTGGTGGCCTGGCCGTCCTGGCCCTCCCTGGCCAGCCGTCCACCACCACCTTCACCCGGCAGCCGCTGCAGCGGAACAATGGGAGGATCACAGGTGAGCTGATGGGTTACCAGGATGGCATCTTCAAATTATAAAAATAAAAAAGAGTCAGTGTGCCAAACCACAGTGATGTACTAGACTACATAGTTAAGGGAACACACCTTCACTGACGTGGAAAAGACCTGGATATATAGTAAATAAACAGTGACTTAGGTCATGGTGGTGGGCAGCGTGGGCCAGGCAGGAAGCAAGAACCATACATCCTGTCAGCCACTATAAATACAATTTGCCTGAGCCACTACTGGGCTGGGGTCATCCAAGAGGCCCCTCCAAAGAGCCTACTGGAGCTATGGGCAGCACTTAACCCAGTAGCTGCAGGGATCATGTTTCTGAAAGGCCACTCTAAGCACTGCCTTGGGCCGACCATCAGGACCCACCGGGAAGAAGCCTACCGGCGCAATAGGCCGCGACGTAAAAAAGAGAGAGAGAGAGAGAGAAAATCATCACTCAGGCAAACCATTTTATAATATATATCAATGCATTTGTGATCAGTTTATGCATCATCTATTTAGGCCCGTCGCTGCTACACGGTAAAGCCACAAATTTTGCCTGTCACTGGTACACGGTTAAAAAAAGATTATTGAGAGAGTAATTTTGTTTGTTCCAGGCTACGTGATATTCCTCACCATGGACCAAACTGTCGGTGACTGGGTGATGGGGGAAGTGACGGGGGACTGGCTCACCCTCACCGTCCATGGACTGACGCCTTCAAGGAAGTATTTGCACAAGATGCACTCTCACAATGTCAAAGGTTTTGGTCCATTCTCCTCCGTGGAAAGCTTCACGACTCTTCCAGGTAAGGAAGTGTTAGTTTTAGGGAGCCGTCATTGCTGTGGTGCATCAGTCACTGTTCTCCCAGTTATGCACATGTTGTGTCCCACCACACTGTCCCTCATCATGGAGCACTCCCTCCCTGAGGCTGACTTGAGGCCCATTACCTGCATGCTGTGTGTTGTGGTGCATCAGTCACTGTTCTCCCAGTTATGCACATGTTGTGTCCCACCATACTCTGTCCCTCATCATGGAGCACTCCCTCCCTGAGGCTGACTTGAGGCCCATTACCTGCATGCTCTGTGAATGCCACCTCTGGCTCTGTGGGCATGTGGGTAAACCCTGCTTGCCAGGTTGTTTCTGTAAGACACAATCCTTAGTAAAGAGTGTGCCCAGAAAGTTGGGTTAGAGCAGGTTGATGGATCCTGCTGGGAGGTACATGGTATGGGGAAGGTGCCTGCATGGGGACCTGCACAGAGGAACCCCCAAGAATGGTGTCATAGTTTGGGTGAGGCAGGCTGGCAGAGGCCCCATTGATTGACTGATTGATTAAGCCAATGTTGAAAATATTATACATCCGCTCCTGTGTTCCAGCTGTTGACAAGAGCATCGGTGAGCCCCCTGGCTGGTGTGTGGAGCGAGAGGCCTGATTGTGCTGGTGATCGCTGGCGTGGCAGGAGCCATGACCAGCTGGGGGCCTTCTTGGCCACCACACTGTACTGCCGCGGGTCAAGGCGGAGCCCAGGCCAAGCATTGTGTAAGGTGGCAGGACAGTTTCTTGTTGGTGTGTTTCATCCCATGACTCATTTCAGCAATCCTTTACACTGACTGCAGGAACTTTCTATTCACTTTGTAATATGGAGAACAAGGCTGCAGGGCATAGTCCACAAAGACTTAAGTTTGCCAAGATTAGAGAAAGAAAAAAAAAGGTAAACTTCTTCTTAGGAAATGTTCAAGATGGACTTTCATTTTGTGCTATACATAGTTGCAGGGTAACAAGTGACCTCTGTTTGTGATATCTGTGTCTCTTGGTGGAGCAGCTAACACGTGTTTCTAACTTGTGATTGCTTGCAGTGTGCTGGCTGGGAGCTATTTCTTTAAATGAATTCAAATATGCTTTGTTGAACTCAAACCTCATACCTTTAACATCCATCCTGTTTTGAAGATTGCATGTGCCCTTCCATCTCCCTCTGGACAGCCCTGCGAGGTACAGCAGCAGCACTCAGTAGTATTTAGCAGCTAGTAAGATGCATCACTTCCTTGCAGTGTTGGCGGCAGCTGCAGTGAGAGCAACAAGCCTGGCGTCCAGCCTCCAGACCTGTGGATCCATCACGGCCACTTGGAGCTGAAGAACTTTGACAAGGGTGAGCGCAGCAACTCCCCCAACCACGCCTCCATCATCCAGCACACAGGTGGGTGTCTTTGTCAGTCACTGAACAGTGTGCAGCACATGGGAGTCCTGTCATTTGTGTGGTATTTTTTGTAATATTTGGTTGCTGGTGTTTTGTTGCCAGTCACTG
This sequence comes from Eriocheir sinensis, assembly GCF_024679095.1. Classification (NCBI taxonomy): domain Eukaryota; kingdom Metazoa; phylum Arthropoda; class Malacostraca; order Decapoda; family Varunidae; genus Eriocheir; species Eriocheir sinensis. The sequence goes on from NW_026111928.1 coordinate 29,233, forward strand.
CTGCGTTGTAGTGTGCCAGTGACGCCACACACAACCTTACACAACCCACAGACACACCAGTATGAGAGTCATCACACATTACAGAGTTTCCATCTATCTCTATCCAGACACTCCCTTCTTGCCTGCTCAAAGTTTCTCAAAGATCTTTCCCCCTCTCCCTAACGTACTCTTGCACCCTATCCCTCCATTTCACTGGAGGTCGTCCTCTAGCATTCCCTCCCTTTATCTCACTCACATACACCCTTCTGGTCATCTTACTCTCCTTCATTCGCTCCATGTGGCCAAACCACTTTAAAGTCTGTCGCTTCACTTCTTCCACCACTCCACACTTCTTCCCTTCACCCCCGTGACACATTCCAAAACGCTCGTACACACTTTCATTACTCATTCCATCCATTCTACTCACACCACAAGCACTTCTCAAATAACCCATTTCCAATGCCTGCACTCTAGACCTCTGACTTTCATTCCAGGCCCTCGTTTCACTTGCATATGTGAGGGTTGGTACTATTATTGTATTTCTCAAATCCCTCTTTACCTCCATGCTCACACTTCTGCCATTCATGATTTGTCTCAAAGACCCTACCACCCTTCTTCCTTGCAATGCCCTTTCTCTTGTCACTCTCTGCACCACCATGCTTACACATAACTGATCCAAGAGCCGCGGGTCACTCTTCTCAAATGCTCTGAAACCCAGTTCCAGGTTGACCCTGGGCTCATAGAGTCTATACTGTTCTGCACTGTGTCTCAGTAACATGGTGGTGTCCAAATGAAAATCCTGTAGAATATTTCTCAAATATCCAGGTTTACCAAGTGTCATTGCTTGATAAGTCAAGACAAATATTTTGTAGACTATTCGTGCCTTGATGGGCAGCCAATGCAAGTCTATAAGTGCAGGTGTTATTCTCTCACAGGGGGCAGACCCTTTGTTAGCCTTGCAGCTCTGTTCATAACAAGTTGTAGTTTCTTCAGTAGATATTTAGGAAGGCCATAATAAAGTGAGTTACAATAATCCAGCTTTCTATTTACATGATTATATATATATAAGCATCTTCATAGGCTTATCATCCAGGTATTTCTTGACAAATGCAATATTTCTGAGATGGTAGCCTGCCGTTCTCACCACCTGATTGATCTGTTCTTTGAATGATAGAGTGCAGTCAAGTATCACACCTAAATCTTTGACTGACTTTTTTACAGTCCTAGTGTCATCTTTTATCCGAAGAGTGGAAACATCTAGCCTCCTGACATCCTTGTTCTTCCCCACAATCAAACATTCAGTTTTATCCTCATTCAGTTCAGTTGCTTAGAATTCATCCATTTCCCGACATCATCCATAATTCTGCTCAGCTTATCTTCAGTGTTTTCCACGTCACTCAGCGACAAATAGAACTGTGTATCATCAGCATACAGTTTAAAGTCAACTTCATGCCTTCTTAGCAAATGTGAAAGACCAATAGTATAAACACAGAATAAAATTGGACCCAGTACACTTCCCTGGGGGACTCCTCTTTGCAAAAGTTTATGAGTGGAGAACGATTTACCTATTTGCACACAGTAAGTTCTGTTCTCAAGGTAACTCCTCAGATAATCCAGCGCGCCACCCTCAATTCCAATATTCTTGCAATCCTGAAGCAATAGACTGTGCTCCACCGTGTCAAACGCAGCACTCAAGTCTAACAAAATCAGAACACCACACTTCCCTTCATCCATAAGCACAAGCAAGTTGTTTACCACCAAACAGAGAGTAGTTTCAGTTGAGTAAAGCCTCTTGTAGGCAGATTCATTATCCGGTAAAGCCTGCACCACTAGCAAATGCTCCATTAGCTGATTTAAGATCACATTTTCAAGTATCTTAGATAGAAACGTCAAGTTGGATACTGGTCTAGAGGAACTAAACACTGTGGGTCCAGTTTACCTTTAACGATAGGTTTCACGATCGCCGCTTTCTCACTCTCGTAAAGTTTTGTTTTCGATTTGTGTGTTAACCATCACAGTCATAATATTTAAGAAATCACTAAAGTTTCCACTCTTAATGTCACTTATCGGCAAGGGATCGTCATCACAGTACGTCAGGTTCACCTGTGTATGATAGTTTTCACCACAGCCACATCCACTTGTTGAAAGCTTAACTTTATTTCAGGGACTGGAGTTTCCACAGCGGATCCATGGTAACCGCGGTCGCCTCTAAAGTTCATGATAACTCTCTCAATTTTCTTGTCAAAAAAGTCTAAAAACTTATTTGCCAGCACTTCATCCGAGAAACCATCCTGAAGCTTGTTAACTTTTCTGTTTCCAGTCAAACTGTCAAGCACCTAATATAATTTATTGATGTCAGGCCCTGCCTCCACAACCTTATTCCGATAGTATTCTCTTTTCCGTTTTATCCATAGCTGGGCACGATAACAGAAAACCTTATTCCTGATAACCGATAACTGATAATGAAAAACCTTAACGGCGATAACCGATATTCGTTAACTAGAGACACAAATATAGGCGATAACCAATAACCGATACCCGATATAAATCCACAATTCCGATACTAGCTATTGATAAGTCCGATAGGTGAAAACGATACTATATTGATATTTCAGATAGAACAACATTGATGAATTCAAAATTTCATTATCTGTAGTTTAGGAAACTTACAAAACCTTAAAACCACACGTTGACACGTACATATGGACGTTAATACTAGAAATGCCTGAACCGGTGTTGTGTTATTTGGCGTCCCCACCGTCAAAAATTGTTTACAAACACTGGTCTCTCGTGAACGGTGCATGCTCAGACCAGCAAGCGTAGACCTGTATAGTCTCACAGAGCTTTTAAACCGTAATTAAGAGTTGCTGGAAGGCTGAATTAGACATATAGTACCACTACCACCATCCTCGCTGTTTCTAGAACGACACTGTACGAGTTGTATTTATATGTACAGAGTGTACGTCGTTCTAGAAACAGCGAGGATGGTGGTACTGTATGGTTGATTCAGCTTTCCAGCAACTCTTAATGTGTTAAAAAAGCATTGTGAGACTGTACAGGTCTACAGTTAATGGTCTGAGCATGCGCAGTTCACGAGACCAGTGTTTGTAAACAAAAGCGCCAACTTTTGATGATGGGACACCAAATAACACAACACCGGGTGCATTCAGTATCATGGCATGGTCACAAACGAATATGGAATATCAAATTTGAGGCAGTGAATAATCATTTTTGGGGCAAAGTTAAATGATTTTTCTCTATGATATATTGACTTTTGAGTAGCATAAAAAAATAACCTAATGTTTTAATTTTCATGATCTAAGTATGAAATATCATCACCGAAGATATTTCATACCCCGAAGTTTTTTCATACAACACCGGGCCACGCATGCGCAGTAGGGAGACAACGTTTTTTTCTGAGAGGCGGAAAAAATGTAGCGATTATCGCTAGTTTGGTTACAAAAGTAACGAAGATACCGATATATATTTAAATAAGTAGCGGATGGTCGATAATCCGATTTTGTTATCAGTGATAAAGTATCGCGATAACTTATCGCGATAATGCCCAGCTATGGTTTTATCACAAGCCGGTTTTCTTTGTTTCTTGCCTCCTGGTATGCTCTTCTTGCCTCATCTGTTTTTTGCATAAGCCACAGTCTTTCTTTTTTCTTCTCTCTTTTTGCCCACAGTATTTCCACATTAAACCAAGGTGCATGATCTCTCAACACTATCTCCTTTTCACTCAGAGGACAGAGGCTGTTATACTCATCTTTAGCTAAACCATTATATAGCTTAACCAGGCAGGTAGCACAATTTCCACGTAACACCGAGCCATGTTCACAGATTTCACGACAATTAATAGTAATTTCCTGTATTACAGAGTTAATCAATGTTTCTGGTTGAAAATTCTTTCGCAATCTGAACGTAATCTTTTTTCTCTGCACTGCTTCCCTTATGTATGAAATTTCAAAGGTTACCAATTTATGCACCGGGGACATACAACATATTTCATCAACACCCCCCCTTGCACTAGATCACCGTCTATATCGCTGAAAACCAAGTCTAGCACATGACCCCCTAAAGAAGTCATCTCGTTCACTTTATTAATCAGGTTGAAACTGTCCATCATCTCAATGAAGGCCATGGCAGAAGAATTTTCAGGATCATCAATCCATAGATTAAAGTCACCACAGATGAACACATTTGCACTCACCATATCCACAGACTCCAAAAATGTGCGAAATTCATCAATAAAGACCTCTGCTCTTGTATCCGGAGGTCGATACACCACAATAAAGGTGCATTTCCTTCTATCAATTTCACAGATGACTTGCACTAATTCAAAGGTATCCCACCTTTCTGATGCTTTTCTCCGAATCTTCTTAAAAGAATTCGAAAGAAAGATCCCAACACCACCACCCCTTCTTGTCTCCCTCGGGACATGTATAAAGGTTTGAGTACATGCGGAATGTACAATTGGAGTAGGCCTAGATCTGTACGTATGTCAAAACTGCCAGTCTGATTAGGCATTACAGTATTGCTTTAAATAGAATTTGTTTAAGTTTTTGAAAGGCATCCATAAGTGAACACTTTTGAGTTTGAGACTATAAGGAAGTTGGTGTTTTTAACTGTTTCAGATATCAATATTCAACAGAAAGGACATATTTTATCAAATTAATTGAATATTTAGTTCCATATATTTTTCATGAAAGTTGATGTTCCTTTTGTTACAAAAATTCAGAAGAAAGGGAAGCTGTCTAATATTACTAGTCTAAAAGAAGGGGATACCTTTTGGAAAATTAATTAATTGTTTAGTTTTACATTCTGTTCATTAGGAGACACAAATTTGATTGTGTTCCTCTATTTCACATCAAGAGAGATTTATAGGGTATAGTTTTCAAAAAGGGAATACATATATTTTTATAAAGTGAAAAAACTATTTTCCTTATGTTTCTGTGAGTTTTATTATTGTAAGCCAGAGTGGGGTAGAAGGCCTACCCAGTGGGCGTTTTACCCCACATGCAGGGTAAGAAGCCCCCTTATTATTTTTTTTAAATTGTCATTATAGAAAGGTGTAAATCATAATGAGTGGATATGATATATACCATAGATAGGCCTTAGCCTAAGCTTTCAACAGAGTTTTTTTTTTAATTTTATTGCAAAAAATGTGGCTACAACAGGCAATCTCTCTTAAGGGGGGCAACTTACCCCACCTTACCCTATTACGAATTTGGGAAGAGTATTAAAAGGCAAGCATTTTGCACATCAATCAGTCTTTTCCAATTTGCAGGAGTCGCGTCACATCACAATGGGACCGAAAAAGGACGAGAAGGGACAAGACAAGAAGAAAAGGTCTTCTGCTGCCGCTGCTGCCTCTCCTGATGATGATGAGCAACAAGAAGACACTCAAGAACAACCTGCCAAGAAAGTGAAGGGACGATCCAAGAAGAGGTCATTGTCTGCTACCGGGGAGACACCCCCTCCTCCAGCCCTCTTGCGTCACCAATCCACTTGGACACAGGAGCCCCAACCTGGTCATGATGATGCTGGGGTGTGTCTTTTGTTCAAAATCGGGAGCAAATTCTTGGAGGAGATTTGAAACTCGTAGTAGATCCGGAGTTATCGGTGTAGTTCGTCGTACATTGTAGTACTTCGTACTTACAAATCGGGACAGTTGGTGTGGTTCGTGATACTTCGTAGTACTTCTGCTCCAAAACTCGGCGTACTTCGGGAGAAAATCAGGGTGAAATCGTAGCACATCGTAGTACGTCGTAGCACTTCGGGAAATAATTCGGTGTACTTCGGGGAATATGCCCTCGAGGTCGACCGAACGCCTCGAGATGAAAAGATAAACAAATTTTCGTAGTGATTTGGGGAAAACGCTGTCTCCCGAGGTACTACGATTTTTTTGTGATTCGGCGGTAGTTTGGTCGCTGCTCTCTGTATTCTTTCCAACTTTCTAATTTCTTTCTTCAATGTAGGTGACCACACTAACGCTGCATATTCCAGTCTTGGACGTATCATCGATGTTATTAGTTTCTTCACCATTTCTTCGTCTAGATATGTAAATACTGCTTTTATGTTTCTAAGAAGATTGTATGTTTCCCCAGTTATCCGATTTATATGCTTTCCAAAGGATAACTTGTCTGTTATTGTCACTCCCAGATCCTTTTTCTTCTGTTTTTTTATGATTCTTTCGTTACTCAGAGAGTAGTTCCCCGATATTCGTCTGCTGCTCTTACCAAACTCCATCACACTACACTTCTCTGTATTGAATGTCATTTCCCATTTGCGTGACCATTCGCTTATTCTATCGAAATCCTGACTCAAGGCTACACAGTCTTCTGCATTAGCCACCCTCCTCATTAGTTTAGCATCATCAGCAAACATATTCATATAGCTTGTCACCCCTTCTGTCATGTCAATTATATATTGTTATGCCGGACGTATTACTTGGGTTCCGTGTCGCCGTCACAAGACTCCGTGGGAGAGAGATATGTAAACACTTTGCACAGCTTCTGTAGTTTAATATTCTTCCTTAGTAGTACACTTCACTCTGACTCTTCACTGACCACTAGCTTACTATGACTGGGACTGCCCTCTCTTGCCCTCTTCTCCTATATATATCCAGAACAGCACAGTCTAGAATGTTACAGTATATTTTAGATCATACAAGAACATTTAGCAAAAATATATGCGAGTTGGCAACACTTCCCGCCTGGCGCCTGGCCGCGCCCCGCGGGGCGCGGACGGCTCGCCTTGCTCCCCGCCCCCTTGCTCGCTTCTCCGGGAGCCTTCTTGAGGCCTATGGTCGCCGGGGGAAGCTTCCAGCACAACACTATCCCCCCCTCTTAATTGTGATCGTCCCGATCACACACTTAACTATATACAAACGTAAGGGAATTAATCAAAAACATAATAATCGTCGTATCGCTGTGGACGCCTGCGTTGTCTCTGTCTTCTGCTCGGTGCCTCCTGCGCGTCTGTCTCCTGGTGCGCCTCGTCGTCGTCCGCTTCTTGGGGTGTCCCTGGAACATCTGCCGAAGCCGGGAGGTTATCTCCCTCAGCTGAAAGGTCCAGAAGGCCTATGTCGTCGTCGACCTCCTCTCGGTCCTGGACGTCCCTTGCGTTTTCGTCGGCTGCTGGGTGTCTGTAGTTGTTCCAGGTGTAGTTTCCCGGACCGTGGTACCTCCATAGGCGGTTGACGTGGACAACTTTCGGCTTGGTCCTTTCCGTTCTCCGGATTCGGTAAGTCACATCGGAGAGGCGTTCTAGCACAGTATAAGGGCCTTCCCAGGGGCTCTGTAACTTTGGAGACTGTCCTTTCTTCCTCTGCGGGTTGTAAAGCCAGACCTTCCAGCCGTTCCTCTAGTTGACGGGCAAAACTGGAGGCGTCCCTTGGAAGGCTTTCCCCAGGAGGCCTTCCTGTCAGTAGGTCCACCGGCAATCGCAGCTCACGTCCAAACATCAGCTTTGCCGGTGAATACCCCGTAGTCTCGTGGGCGGCAGACCTGTAGGCCATGAGAAGCGCAGGCAGCTTCTGATCCCATGAAGACTGATCATTGTTGCACTGCTTGGCCAACTCCTGGCCCAACGTCCAATTAAACCTCTCCACCATTCCATCTGACTGTGGGTGCAGAGGGGTGGTCCGGGTCTTCTTGATACCCAGAAACTTGCAGCACTCAGCAAGGACTGTTGACTCAAAATTCCTTCCCTGGTCGGAATGGAGCTCGTTAGGCACACCGAAGCGACAGAAGAACTCCTCCACCAATACCTTAGCGATGGTAGTGGCTTCCTGGTCAGGGATGGCGTAGGCTTCCAGCCACTTGGTGAAGTAATCCATTGTGACGCAGATGTACCTATTTCCGTTCGTCGTCAGAGGCAAGGGTCCTGCTATATCCACTGCCACCCGTTCCATGGGGGCTCCAACCTGGTATAGTTGCAATGGGGCACGGTGGCGCTTCTTGGGGCCCTTCTTTGCACAGCACACCAAACACGCGTGACACCATTCTTCCACGTCCTTCCTCATGCCAACCCAGTAGAACCTTTGGCGCAGGCGACTCAGTGTCTTCTTTACCCCTAGGTGTCCGCTGGTGATGCTGTCGTGCATTTCTTTCAAGACGCCTTCCCGTGACTTCACAGGTAGCACCGTGGACCAGTAGTGGTCAAGACCATCATGAGAGACCCAGCGTCGCTGCAACACCCCGTCGTCTATCCGAAGAGTGTCCCACTGAGTCCAGTAATTCTTGGTGGTAGGGCTTTCTCTCGAGATTACTTCCCACCCAGGTCGCGTTGACGATTGACTCAGCCACTCCATAATTGGTCTCAGATTTCGGTCCTCCCGCTGCAGTTTTCCCAAGTCCTCCCATGGCACTTCCGCTGTCTGTTCCACTGTGGTGCGGCGGCACATATTCTGGACGCTTTCCCTCTGGAGGCAATGTTGAAACTCAGGTAGGCAGGGGCGCCGGCTCAAGCTGTCCGCGTTACCGTGTGTTAGCCCAGATCGGTGCACAATAGTGTAGTGATGCTGCTCTAGTTTACCTATCCAGCGAGCAAGCTGGCCCTCAGGGTTTTTCAGTGACTTCAGCCACTGCAATGCAGCGTGATCCGTGCGGATGGTGAAAGTTGCACCGTACAGGTAAGCATGGAAAAAGTCAAGGCTCTTGACTACTGCCAGGAGTTCTTTCCGGGTCACGCAATAGTTTTTCTCGGCTGGGGTGAGCTTCTTGCTGAAGTAGGCCACAACCCGTTCCATGTCGGCACATGCCTGGGACAGCACTCCACCAATCCCCTCATCACTGGCATCACAATCCAGTATAAAAGGCTTAGAGGGGTCTGGGTAGGTGAGTACGGGCGAGCTGATGAGGGCCCCCTTGAGCTTCTCAAAGGCAACCTGAGTTTCCGCTGTCCACTCAAACTTGCGCCCCTTCTTCGTCAGGAGGTGCAGTGGTGCAGCAATCGTAGCGAAGCCTTTCACAAACCTGCGGTAGTATGAGCACAACCCGAGGAAGCTCCGCAGCTCCTTCACGTTGGTGGGTGTCGGCCAGTCCCTTACCGCAGCCACCTTCTCAGGATCAGTGCGTACTCCAGCCTCGCTCACGATGTGTCCCAAATATTGGACCTCCTTTTGGAACAGACAGCATTTCTTCGGGCTGAGCTTAAGGTGTGCAGCTCTAAACCGGGCGAAAACCTCTGATAGCCTTTCCATCTCCTGCTCGAAGGTCTGGCCAAAGACAATCACGTCGTCGAGGTAGATGAGTGCCGTCTTCCAGTGAAGTCCCTCCAGCACCCTCTCCATCAGCCGCTCGAACGTGGCCGGCGCGTTGCACAGGCCAAAGGGCATGACCTTAAACTGCCACAGTCTGAGTGTGTCCCAGGGTGCTGGGCTCCTGCCTCCACGGCCTCCAGGGGCAGTGTAACAGAGATGAACACTGAGGCCATGCACACCAAACTTTACTTTTGACCTGGCCTAAGGATATGGGATGTCTGGATTTAACTCTACAAGAACACAACTAAATAAGGATTGGTGTACAGCAGCCGGGCTGCTCAAGTGGTGGCCGCAGTCTGCATCTGGACCTTGTGAGTGTTGCGGCTGGACCCCCGGGCCGGGCGTTGGGAGTACAGGAATGTAATAACATAACATGAAGGACGTGTAATGGACTGTATGAGTCTTCTGAGATTATCTTCCTTCCTTCCTTTCTTCATTTTTCAGAGCTGTGGACAAAGACGTTCATTAATATACCTAGTGTTCTCATTATTATTGTTATTATTATTTTATTATCATTATTCTTTCTTATTCTCTTTTCTTCCTTCTTGTTCCTCTCTTTATCATATTTTCTCTCTCCTCCTTCCTTCCTATATTTCCTTTCCTATTTTGTTATTTTTCTTTTTTAAAATTTCCCTTCCCTTTCCTTTACCTTCCTTTCCTTTCCTTTATCTTCCTTTCCTTTCCTTTCCTTCCCTCTCCTTTCCTTTCCTTTCCCTTCCTTTTCCTTCCCTTCCCTTTCTTTTCTTTCCTTCCCTCTCCTTTCCTTCCCTTCCCTTCCTTTCCTTTCCCTTCCCTTCCTTTCCTTTCCTTTCCTTTCCTTTCCATTACCTTCCTTTCTTTTACATTCCTTTCTTTTACATTCCTTTCTTTTACCTTCCTTTCCTTTCCTTTATTTCCTTTCCTTCCCTTCCCTTCCTTTCCTTTCCTTTCCTTTCCTTTCCTTTCCTTTCCATTACCTTCCTCTCTTTTCTTTTCTGTCCCTTCCCTTCCTTTCCTATCCTTTCCTCCACTCCTGACAGTCCGCCCCGAGCTGCCCCTCCCCTTCCAAATCCCCCGGCAGGATGGATCAACTTTCCCCGCAAGCCCCGGCCCCTTCCCCCAAAAAGGAGCCCCCGGACCCCCGCCCACCAGCCCCAAGGGGAGTCCTACATCAAGATCTCCAACCTCATAAAAGTCCCCAACCTCCTCCATGAAGAGTGATGCCCCGCAGGGAATCAACACTCTAGCCCCGCCCCGCCCCGGACACACCCACCACGCCCCGCCCCCACTTACAGTGTGAGGGTCCCTCCTTCTCCTTCCCACACAAACAAGGTCTTGGCGTTTCCTTCCCCTTTGTTTACATAGCTCAGGTTTACTCAGTATACATCTATGCCTCAGTGTTCAGTTTGTAATTAAATGTAGTAACCCTTAGAATGTTAGCTAGTCAGAGCATAGCAGATCCACTAACAAGCCAGCCAGACAGTTCTCAAAGTAATCTGACCTCCTCACTATTCTCTCCTATGTAAACTAACCCAATTCCTTCTTATATTACTCTCACAAAGGTAGGCGGTGGCTGAGTGGTTAGTGCGCGGGCCCAGCATTCACTGCGTGCTGGACAAAGCATTTTTTTTTTTTTTACAGCTTAGGAGACAGTTCAAGGGCACAAAGAAAAATATAAAAAAAAGCCCACTACTTACTGCTCCTGAATAGAGGTCAAAGGAGTGTCCAAAAAGAGAGGTCAATTTCGGGAGGAGAGGTGTCCTGATACCCTCCTCTTGAAAGAGTTCAAGTCGTAGGCAGGAGGAAATACAGATGAAGGAAGATTGTTCCAGAGTTTACCAGCGTGAGGGATGAAAGAGTGAAGATGCTGGTTGACTCTTGCATAAGGGGTTTGGACAGTATAGGGATGAGCATGAGTAGAAAGTCGTGTGCAGCGGGGCCGCAGGAGAGGGGGAGGCATGCAGTTAGCAAGTTCAGAAGAGCAGTCAGCATGAAAATATCGATAGAAGATAGAAAGAGAGGCAACATGGCGGCGGAATTTGAGAGGTAGAAGACTATCACTATGAGGAGGAGAGCTGATGAGACGAAGAGCCTTTGATTCCAATCTGTCAAGGAGAGCTGTGTGAGTGGACCCCCCCCACACGAGATGCATACTCCATATGAGGGCGGACAAGGCCCCTGTAAATGGATAGCAACTGTGTGGGGGAGAAGAACTGGCGGAGACAGTACAGAGCGCCCAGCCTCGAGGAAGCTGATTTAGTAAGAGATGAGATATGAAGTTTCCAGTTGAGATTTTGAGTTAAGGATAGACCGAGGATGTTTAGTGTTGAGGAAGGTGATAGCTGAGTGTTGTCAAAGAATAGGGGATAGTTGTTTGGAAGATTGTGTCAAGTGGATAGGTGGAGAAACTGTGTTTCTGAGGCGTTGAAGGACACCGGGTTCCCCTTGCCCCAATCGGAAATAATAGTAAGGTCTGAGGCAAAGCGAATCCCCACGCTACCACCTGGGATTTTTTAGTCACCGGCGAGTGGCCTAAGACTACCCACGTGCTGTCCTGAAGACCACCCATCAACCCAGACTCTAGAATAAATCGTTCAAGTGAATCAAGAATGAGTTCCAGGGGGGCAACATGAGCCAAGAATTAATGGCGCCACTATGAAAATTGCCTGTGTCATGGTGGGTTTGGGCCGACCACCAGGCCCCTGAAGAAAGCCCATGGGAGCTATAGGCGAACATGCAATTAAAAAATAAATTAACAAATGAAAAATAAAAAATAAAAATAAAATTTCCTTTATCTCGTCACAGCACAGTAGGTTCATCAGTTAACAAGCTGCCCATTTACTTCTGACTTCATTATACTCTCTAACTGCATCATTTGTGACCTATACTCCCCGGTGTTTAGTTCACGTATAAATCATGTACAAATCTTGCTCTCCCACAGTTCCTTCAGCCAGTAGCTAATACAACAACATTAACAAGCTCGCCATGACATTTGTAGGTAATTTTCTCCACCAGTAATTAGTGTTGTATATCCCCATTTTCAGTTCACAAAAAAATCTTGCTCCCCCACAGTTCCTCGAGGCAGCAAGTCCCCGAACAACATCTTAGAGGACAAGTCAGCCACGGCAATCTTGGTTGACTCTGTGCCTTGTCTGGCAACGGCTTGCTTTGATTAACCTTTTAGACTCGGGACAAATTAGAGAAGGTTTACATCATTTTAGTCAGCAAGGAGGCCTGGCTATGTCTGGTATGCAGTGTTTCCCTTCCATAAACACTCCCTCTAGTGCACCTCTCCGGCACATAAACTACTTAACGTTAAGGAATGTGTGAGCCAATTGGTGAGGACTTTAACGGTAAAGTCTTGCTCTGGCCTGACTATGCACTGGGTCTGATAGTGTTGCTTCCATTCTATGATACACCTAAATGGTCTTATTACTGACCACTATGGCATGACCTGGGACTAATGTCTTACTGTTATATGGATTCATGTATGTATGCATGTATGTTCTAATAATCTCTCTCTCTCTCTCTCTCTCTCAAAAGTCAATTTAAATATATCTGTCACTTACAGGCCTCCGGGGCAATCACTCGATGCCGATCTTGAAATGTACAGCGTCTTAAGGCAATCACTTAATAACAGCGACTCTCTGATACTAGGAGACTTTAACCCCCCCCATATCGACTGGGCGACACTGTCGGGTACAGAAGGTGAGTCCCATAGAATGATTGAATTTCTAGAGGAAAATTATCTAAGCCAAATGGTTTCTGAACCAACTCGACAAAATAACATACTTGACCTTGTTATAGCGACCCAAGATAACCTAGTCAGTAATGTCACGGTAGGAGAACACCTCGGTTCCTGCGATCATAAACTAGTGCGCGTTGACATTAGAGCTCAAACATCGGTGACTGAAAATAAAGTAAAGGTGCCCAATTTCAAAAGAGCCAACTTCGTAGAAATCCGACGAAAACTAATAGATATGCAACTATCAGATGACGGCAATGTAGAGGACGCCTGGCTAAGCTTTAAAGATCACTTACTCACTCAGCAGGACACATTTGTCCCCTTGTGCGAGAAGCGAATTAACACTAATAAAAGTCCACCTTGGTTTAATAGCGAAATTAAACACTCAGTCAAGGAGAGAAAATTGTCTTACAGGTTAAAGAAAGAGCAAAGCACGCCCGAAAACATTAGACTTTACAATGATGCCAGGCAACGAGTAAACAGATTAGTGCGTCAGGCAAAGCGTAGATATGAAGAAAATATTGCAGCCAACTGTAAAAATAATCCGAAATCCTTCTTCAGTTACATAAACAACAGAAAGGCGATCAGAAGTGGAATTGGACCTTTAACAAACAGCGACGGTGCACTAGTGACTGACAGCCAACACGTTGCAAACCTATTAAACAATTACTTTTCCTCGGTGTTTAATAATAACAGTCCTCCCACCACCACCAACAACACCAGTACTAATGTAAATCCCGAGCATGCATTGTCTAACTTTGAAATAAAACCCGATGAAGTCCTCAAAGCCCTCAAATCACTTAAAACAAATAAAAGTCCTGGACCTGACAAAGTATATCCAACTCTGCTGAAAGAAACAAAGAGCGAAATACTCTCCTCCCTCACAACCGTATTCAATATGTCCTTGCAACAAGGCATCGTGCCTTCAGATTGGAAAAAGGCTAACGTGACACCGATTTTTAAGAAAGGAGACAAAAAAGTACCAGGTAATTACAGGCCCATTAGTCTAACTTCAGTTGTATGTAAGCTACTTGAGAGCATAATTAAAGACAAAATTGTGAATTACCTTGAAAGCCACTCATTAATTGGGGACTCACAACATGGTTTCCGAAACAAAAGATCCTGCCTATCAAACCTATTAACCTTTTATAACGACCTCTTCACTGTTTATGACGTAACCAAATCACTGGACGTAGTCTATCTTGATTTCCAGAAAGCGTTTGATAAAGTCCCGCATCATAAATTACTTTACAAATTAAAGCAAATAGGTATTGACGGTCAAGTAAACCAATGGATCGCGAATTGGTTGAGCAACAGACAACAAAGAGTAGTGATTGACGGATTTAACTCAGAGTGGGCGCCGGTCACTAGTGGCGTCCCTCAGGGCTCGGTTCTTGGCCCAGTGATCTTCATTATTTACACCAACGACGTGGATGTTGGACTCAATAACCGCATCAGTAAATTTGCAGACGACACAAAGATTGGTAACTCGGTTCTCACTGACGAAGACAGGCAAAGCCTCCAAGAGGATTTGCACAAAATTTCAGCTTGGTCGGATAGATGGGAGATGCCCTTTAACGTAGACAAGTGCCAGGTCCTTCAAGTTGGAACGAGGAATAAGAAGTTCGATTACGAAATGCGCGGCTTTAAATTCAAAAGCGTTCAATGCGTCAAGGACTTGGGGGTCAAAATCGCGTCAAACCTCAAATTCTCACAGCTATGCATCGATGCAGCAAATAAAGCGAACAGAATGTTGGGCTTCATTAAAAGAAACTTTTTATTCAAGAATAAAGATGTAATACTCCCGCTCTACAACAGTTTAGTCAGACCCCACTTGGAATATGCGGTACAGTTTTGGTCTCCCCACCATGCAAAGGATATAGCTAAATTAGAAGGTGTTCAGCGTCGGGCAACGAAAATGATCCCTTCCTTGCGCAACAAATCCTACGAAGAAAGGCTTTCTACCTTTAACATGTTCTCTCTTGAGAAACGTCGCCTCCGAGGAAAACTGATCGAATGTTTTAAAATACTTAATGGTTTCACGAATGTAGACAGATCAACATTGTTTCTGATCGATGACACTTTGCGCACGAGGAACAATGGCGTAAAACTCAGATGTAGACAAGTAAATTCAGACTGCACCAAATTTTTCTTCACCAACGTTGTAGTGCGAGAGTGGAATAAGCTTCCACCATCAGTGGTCCAGTGCAACACGATTGACTCCTTCAAAAATAAGCTCGACCGTCACTTCCTTCAACGTAATATTAACTAGAGTAGAAATGCAACGTTTTGGAGTCTTCTGATTAATGTAAAATCACTTAGGTTTAAGGACAGACCACCAAGTCTGGACCATGGGGTCTGTGTGGTCTGATTTTCTATGTAAATCTATGTAAATCTCTCTCTCTCTCTCTCACTCAAGATAAAAATAAGATGTATATTTGCACATCAAGAAAACATCAACAAAGCGGGTGAGTATGTGTGTGTGTGTGTGTGTGTGTGTGTGTGTGTGTGTGTGTGTTTTATCAGGACACTGCAGACGCGAGTGTATATAATTTCTCACGCGTAGCGAAGCAGAAAGGACGAAAAAAAAAAACGTGGTTGTCTTGCAGTGGGGGAAGGAGGAAGTGAGGCAAGGTGAAGGATAGAAGGAGGAAGAGGGTAGAAGAAACGAAGGAAGGAACTAAGGAAGGAAGGAAGGAACGAAAAGGTCTTGAACGAGGAAGTGAGGCAGTATGGGAGGGAAGGGGGGAGAAACGAAGGATGGAAGGAAGAAAGGAACGAAGGGACCAAGTTTTGACCGAGTGGAGTGAGGCAAGAAGGGAGGGAAGGTGGAAGAGAGCGGGTAAGAAACGAAGGAAGGCAGGAAGGAACAAAGAGAACAGGTAGTGACGAAGGGAAATGGGTGGGTAAGGCTGCACATGAGGAGGTAAGGAAGGAAAAGAACTGAAGGAAAGAAGGAAGGAAGGAACGAGGAAGAGAGACAGTGAGGAGGCGAGATAGAGATAGATATAGAGAGAGGAAGAGAGATAACGAGACAAGGACGGAGGGAGGAAGGTAGTAGGCAAGGAAAGGGAATTAAAAGATAGGCAAAACAGAGGAGTTGGGAAAGAAGAGGAGAAAGGGTGACTAAATGAGATAAGGAATAAAGAATGGAGGGACAGACGAACGGAGGAAAAGAGGGAGAAAAGGAGTGAAGGAGAGATAGACGGAGGAATGGAGGGAAGGAGGAGAGAGGGCGGGATGGAAAGGGAGAAGGAGGGAGAAAGTGGGAGAGAAAGAGGTAGATAGAGGTTATGGGAGGAGAGGACGGAAGGGGGGAGTGAAGGGGGGAAAAGGGCAGTGTCCGGCGGAAGTTAATGGAAATCTAGTCAAGCGTCCCTTCCAGTCCTTCACGACCACTCACTAACGGTCTCAATTTTACCTCCTCTTATACTTTTTCCCTCCCTTCCCCCTAGTATCCCCCTCTGCTGCACTTTCCCTCCCTTCCCCCTTCCCATCCACCTTTTTTTTTTTTTTTGCAACAAAAAGAGTGTAGAAAATAAAGCCCGCTACTCACCGCTCCCATAATAGACAAAAGTAAAGAGCGGCCAAAAGAGAGGTCAATTTCGGGTGGAGAGGTGTCTTGATACACTCTTCTTGAAGGAGGTCAAGTCTTAGGCAGGAGGAAATGCAGACGAAGAAAGTCTGTTCCAGAGTTTACCAGTGCAAGGGATGAAAGAGTGAAGATGCTGGTTAACTCTTGCATAAAGGGTTTGGACAATATAGGGATGAGCACGAGTAGAAAGTCGAGTGCAGCGGGTCCGCGGAAGGGGGGGAGGCATGCAGTTAGCAAGTTCAGAAGAGCAGTCAGCATGAAAATATCGATAGAAGAGGCAACATGGCGGCGGAATTTAAGAGGAAGAAGACTGTCAGTATGAAGAGGTGAGTTGATGAGACGAAGAGCCTTTGACTCTACTTTGTCCAAGAAAGCTGTGTGAGTGGAGCCCCCCCACACATGTGATGCATACTCCATACGAGGGCGGATAAGGACCCTGTATATGGACAGCATCTGAGCGGGTGAGAAGAACTGGCGGAGACGATACAGAACGCCCAACCTCAGGGGTGCGAAGGCTCTGGTACCTTTTGTGAGCTGCCTCTCTATCTTTGATAGCACGAGAACAAGCGTGATTAAACCAGAGAGAGAGAAAGTACGTGGAATGTGTGCCTCCATTCCAGAGACAATCACCTCTGTGATGCGGTGGGCACACACAGAGGGGTCTCTCTCCTGTAAGCAGTGATCATTCCACGGGAAATCGGAGAAGTACCTGTTCCTCTCTTCCTTCCCTTCTCTCCTCCCTCCCCATCCTCCTCCTATTATGTGCTTCCCTTTCCTTCATTCACTCCCCTCCCTTTCCTCTCCATCCTTTCCCTTTCCTTTTACCTGCAAACTATCCCTGCCTCCTCCCTACCTCTTCCCCTTCCACTCTAGTTTAGCTCCTCCCCTCCTTATCTTCCCTTCCTCCCCTTCACTTCCCTCACCTCTTGCCTGTAAATTACACGTGCAATCCCCTCTCCATTTTTCCTTCCACTCTCATTCATCTCTTCTCTTTCCTGCATACTTCCCTCCTCCTCCTCCTCCTCCTCCTCCTCCTCCCCTTCTTCCCCCTTCCTCCTCCCCACCTTCACTCCCTCGCCTCTTCCTGTAAACCCTCCCTTCTTTCTTTCTCTATTCTTTACCGTTTCGTTTTTCTTATTTTTAATCTTTCCTCGCCCTTGTTTCCTTTCCATTCATTCTCCACTTTTCTTTTATTTTTTCTTTATATTTGACAGCCACGAACTGTATCTTTCTCTTTCTTCATTTGCCTCGATATTCTTTTCTTTATCCTTCCCTTTGTTGTTTTCTTTTATTTTCAGTGTGGCTTTCCCCTTCCCTTTACTTCGCTCTTTCCAAGCCGATTTCCCATTTCTCCCTTTTCTTCTTTTTCTTTTTTCCTTTTACTTGATTCCCTTATTTTCTTATCTTCCTATTCTTCCTTTCTTCCTGCATTTATTTCCTTTATCATCCTTCATTCCACATCTACCATCACAGCAACGCCGAAAGTTTTTTTTATGTATATCTCATTCTTCTCTCCTTCCTCTCTTCCTCCCTTTCTTCACTCCATTCATCCCTTCCCTCCATCCTTCCTTCAGTCACAGCAGTCTCATTTTTTTATCCTCTCCCATCTTCTTTTTTCCTTTCCATCCTCACTCTTTTCCCTCCATTCATCCTTTCTTCATTCCTTTAGTTATAGCAATCTCAAAACAGCTTACATCTTTCCTCTCTTTCTTCTTTTCTCCCTTCCTTCCCTTCCCTCCTTCCCTTCCCTTCTGCCTTTATTTATGACAATCTTAATATTTCTTTTCTTTCTTTTATTTATTCATTTCTCCTTCCCTCCCTTCCTTCTCTCCATTCATCCACTTCCTTTCCCTCCTTCGGCATGGCAGCCTCTGTATTTCTTTTCCTCCCTTTCTTTCTTCTATTCTCCTTCCTTCCTCCATTCATCCCTCCTCTTTCTTTTCTTCATAGTTATTTTTCTCTTCCTCCTCACCTCGTACCTCCAAACATCCCTCCTTTCTACCCTCGGTCATGGCAGCCTCAATGTTGTTTTCTCCTCTCTATTCTTTTCTCCTTTCCCACCTCCATTTATCCCTCCCTCATGGCGGCTTGAACCCTCTCTCCCGGCAGTGTCTCGGGTCGGCGGGGCTGTCGAGGGTTTGGCCGCAGCTTTAACCCGCCGAGGAGACGCCGTCGGGGACCGCAGGATGTTGTGCAGTGTCGGTCCCCTGTGGCATTAGGGCAGGCGAGGTGACACGTGGCGAGGCAAGCAAGGAATGAGAGGGGAAGGGAATGGGGAGGGGGAAAGGGAAAGGATGGAGGGATGCGGAATGAGGAAGAAGATGGAAAAGAGGAAAGTGAAGGAAGAGGGAGAAGGGAAGGAGGGGAAGGAGAAAGCAAAGGAAGGGGAAGAGAAGGAAGGAGAAGGAAGGAAATGGAAAGGGGGAAAGGGCAAGGGAAGAGGAAGGGGGAAAAGAAGGGAAAGGAAAGGCAAGGGAAAGGGAAAGAGAAAGGAAAAAGAAGAAAGGGAGAGGGGAAAGGAAAGGAAAGGAAGGGGAAGGGGAAAGGAAGGAAAAAAAGGAAAGGGGAGGAACGGAAGGGGTAGAGGAAGGGAAGGGGGAAGGGGAGGGGAAAGGGATGGAGAAAGTGAAGGGAAAGGAAGGGAAGGCGGGGAACGGGGTCAAGTCAATACCGTTCTTTCCTCTTGCTTCTCTGGTTATCTCGTTTTCTGTCACTTACCTGATTATTGTGCTACGTGTGTCTCCGTGTCTTCCAATGTCTCTTTTATCTTCCTGTTGCCTCTCCCTCTTCTTTTTCTTCTTAGTTTCTTTTTGTCTCTTGGGCGTGGATGGATGCCTCTCGATCTGGGTCTGGAAAGGGAAAGGCACCTGTTGAATTTGTACTTTTTTTTATTCCGGATACTTTTGCTGTTTTTCTCGTCTCTCTACCTCTTGAGTTTCTGTAGTGTGTGTTTTTTATCTATGCATATATACACAAATAAACGTATCTCTGAACAATCAAAGGAAAAGCAGTTTGTCTTGTTCTCAACTAAACATCTATTCAAATAAGTTTTCTTTTTCAATCTTTCATAAGTTTGTATATTCTTAAGTCCTCCTACTCTTTCTCCTTCTTTCTTTCCTCTTCCTCCCTCTCTTTCTACTCCTTTTCCTCCTCCTCCTCCTTCCCCTTCTATTACCGCACACATGCTTTTATTAGATATTCATTAACGCTTTTCCATCTCTTCTTAATTTGTATACTCGAGTCTTCCCATTTTCCTCGTCCTCTTTCTTCTCCTTGCGTAATTTTTGCTTTTATTCATTATTCCTGTTGCAGATGTCAACGGTCGAGGCAACCCTGTCTTTGTTAAGTCATATATTCATGTGACCTAGAATGCAGTAGAGTTAATTTCCCACGCACATTAATTTATCTGCTCCGGGGCTGCTCTACATAAGCACACAGCCGCGCGATGTCACACATGAGCACGGCAAGGCGGCGAGGATGCGGCGAGGCGACGCGCGGGTGCGAAGGAAATGCTGATGAGACAGAGTGAAGGATGGCGGAAGGGGACGAGGAGGAGGAGGAGGCGCTGAGGGAGGGCGAGGAAGATCTAGTGAAGGAGGAGGAAGGGCTGGGGGAGGACGAGGAGTGAGGCAGGGTGAAGAGGACGAAGAAACATGGAAACAAAAACATGGAGGAGCAGGCAACACAAATCCTGTTAGTTTATAGCGAGGGTGTCTGTTACTGCAATGTGAGGTGCTCGCCAGGCGCTTTAGTGATTAAGGCACTTGCTGTATATACGGTTGAGAACGTTAAAACCACTCGTCGTGTCAGATTCATAATTAAAGTGCTTTTAGAATGAGCTGACCGTTTTCGCACTGACTAATTTTGCAGGAAGTTTGCTCCAACAGCGGATGACTTGCTCTGAGAGGTGAAAAGAGCTCCCGCCCTTATATATATACCTTATATATATACCGAATAAGTCTCATGTACTTATAACTGGGGAACCATTACTGCAATACGTTTTATAAGTCAATTCTCACCAATAACTGGCGCCACTATAAAAAAAATTGCCTGCGCCATGACGAGCTTGGGCCGACCACCAGCTAGGCCCCTGAAGAAAGCCTACAGGCGCTATAGGTTGAGAGGTAAAAAAAAAAAAAAAAAAAAAAAAAAAGTTATGTAAATACAAAGACAACATTCATTCCGGTCTCTTACATTCACAGTTTCTCGAGATGAACCCAAGCATGCTATAAACTTTTTATTTTCACAAAATAAGAAGGGAGAGTTTACAGTAAGAGGCGAGGGGGTTGAAGGTGGGGAGGAGGAAGGGGGAGGAAGAGGAGGAGGAGGAGGAGGAGACGGGAAGTATGCAGGGAAGAGAAGAGGTGAGAGAAGGTGGAAGGGGAAATGGGAGGTGATTGCAAGGGGAGTTTACAGGCAGGAGGTGAGGGGAATAAAGGGGAGGAAAGGGAGATAGGAACGGAGGAGATGGAATAATGGGAGGGGCTAAATGTGGGGGAGTGGAAGGGGTCGTTTGCACCTTTTTTTTACAACAAAGGAGACAGCTCAAGGGCACAAAAAAAGGAAACAATAATAAAAAAAGCCCGCTACTCGGTGCTCCTAAAAAAAGAATCAAAAGAGGTACACTTGAGGCATCACCTGATACTGCCCTTAACATCTGAGCCCTAACGTATGACCTGCAGAGGCGACACACACGTTAAAAGCATACTGAGAATTCCTGAACACAAATTGGAAGATTATACTTGTTGAGGTTGAAGGACGTTTGCCGCTCCTCAGACTCTTCAATAACAGTCAAGGTCCTTTGGAATGGCTTCGCAATCAGCCGTGTGGGAGCCCTCACCCCTATTCTGGTGTTGTCAGCAAACCTCGAGATGTTGGCGGAGGAGAAGGAGGAGGAGGAGGAGGAGGAGGAAGAAGAATAGGGGAAGACGGGAGAGAGAGGAAGGGTGAAGAGTAGGCGAGGAAAGAACAGAGGTAGATACAGGAGGAAGAGAGGAAAAGAAGGGACAGGAAAAGGAGAGATGAAACGGGAGGAGGAAGATGAGGAGGAAGAGAAAAATAACAGGAGGAGGAGGAGAAATAGAAGAAACAGGAGGAAGACAAGGTGGAGGGGGAGAAGCAGAACGGCACGGAGAAAAAAAAAAGTAGATGGAGGAGGCGGAGGAGAGGAAGAGTGAAAAGAAGAGGACAGTTAAGGAGTAGGAGGAGGAATAGTACTAGAAAAGCGAAGCAGACGAAAGAGAAGTAGACGGTGGCGGGAGAAGAGGAGGAGGAGGATGAAGGAGGAGCAGGGGGTGTGCGGGAAAGAGAACAGTGAAGGATGGGAGGTAAGACTGGTGTTATGGAGGCGGGTAGACGGCGTTGTGCTGGGCTAAGAGGGCGATGGGAGGGCGGCGAAGCGAGGGGGAAGGAAAGGGAACAGACGGATGAAACCGGGCACCAGGCTTTGTGGTGAAACGCGAGTCCTGGATGTGTGTGGAAGGGGAGGGGGGCGGTGAACATAAGAACATAAGGAGTCTGCGAGAGGCCAAAAGGAGTATGCTTGGCAGCTTCTGTGATACGAGGCATGGGAGCGAGAGAAATAGAGAGAGTGTAAAACGGCGGGAGGGAATTGGCGAGTGCACAAGAATGAAAAACGACCAAGTGGGGACACTAGAAAGAAAGAAAATGATGAGATGAAATAATAAATCAAGTAGAAGTAGACAGCCATGACGAAGAAGGGAAAGACATGGAGAAAAGAAAGGAAAAGAATGAAGGAAGACGAATAAAATAATGGACAAAACTTTAGTGAACAGAATACGCAAGCCTTGGATGACGAGGAAACGGTAAATGAATAAAATGAAAAAAAAAATATTAGAGCTGAAAAAAATATAATCAATCGAAAGATGACTGATGGCAAAGCTAAAAGAGAACATGATAGCTAAAGAAAACGGAACGAGGAAAAAGAGAAAAGTCAGAGAAAGGGAAGAAATAAAACCGGGAGAATACTGGAGGAGGTAGAGAAGGGGAAAAAGAAAGGGGACGAAGGTGCTGAGGAGGAGAAATAAACAGGTAGAGAACGTTAAGGTGAAGGAAGAGAAAAAGGCAAGGAAGAAAAAGAGGAAGAAGAAGAAGAAGGTGGAGGAGTGATGAAGAGTGAGTGCTGCAATGTGGATTTATGGAGAGCAAGCCATTGTCAGCGTTCGAGGGGAAGGGAGAGAGGGAGAGGAAGGGAGGGAGGGAGGAGAGAGGAGGAGAGGAGAGAGAGAGAGGAGGAGAGTAGCAAGTGTCGTGTAGATTCCCCAAGAGATAAGGAGAGGAGGAGGAGGAGGAGGAAAAAGAGAAGGAAGTTAGAAGTTGGAAAGAAAAAGAGAGGCAGAAAGAGAAATAAAATGAGAAAGAGAGGAAAAGGATGAGGACAATAGGAAGAGAAGGAGGAGAGAACCAAGAGAAAAAAAAGAGATTAAGAGAACAGATAGGGTGGAAATAGGAGTAGAAGAAAGAGGTAGGATAAGAAAGGAAGAAAAGGAGGAAAAAGGCGGAGAGGAAGAGGAGATAGAGGGTAGAAATAGGAGTAGAAGAGGAGATGAAAGGAAAGAGAAGAATAAGGAAAGGAACAGTAAGAAAGCAATAATGAGGAGAGAAAGAGGAGGAGAGAAAGGAGAAGGACGGAGGTAGATATAGGAGAGGAGAATGAAGAGAGTAATCGGAGTAAGAGGAGGAGGGGAACGAGGAAGAGGAAGAGAAGGATAAGGAAGATAAGAAGGATGGTAGAAAAAGATAGGCAAATGAAAACGGTAATAAGAGAAATAGGAAAAGCGGGAACAGGAGGTGGAAAAGGAGGTGGAAGAGGAGGTGGAAGAGGAGTGTAAGAGAGTCATAAAATCCGGACGTATTATTCCTGGAGATAAATCTTTCGTAGATGACATAATTTCCGTGATAAATAGCGTGGATATTCCTTTCCCTTTACGGCTGTGTGTGTGTGTGTGTGTGTGTGTGTGTGTGTGTGTGTGTGTGTGTGTGTGTGTGTGTACAGCGAGTATTCACCTTTGTTATGGACTGTCTTACGCGACTGTGTATATTTTTGCTTGTGTTTACTCTCTCTCTCTCTCTCTCTCTCTCTCTTTCTCTCATCAATCGCTCGCACGTACCAAAACACACACAAAAAGCGCCATAATGAGTTTACAGTTTTTGGGGTTCCCTTCACAAATATTTACCTCGTCCACTTAGCGTCGGAATCAAACAGTCATATGCGGGAAAGTGGGGCAACAGGACCGAGGGAAAAACATTACTGAGGCATTTTTAAACAAGCCACCATCACACAATTAAAAGAGAAAAAGGAGGTAGAGGAGGGAAGAATGAAAGAGGAGGGGGTATATGAGGAAGGGGAGGAAGAGGTAAAGGATGTAGAGGATAGGGGAGGAGGAGAAGAATGGAAATGAAGAAGAGGAAAAGGATGTAGAGGACAGGAGAGGAGGAAAAGGATGGACATGAAGAAGAAGAAAAGGATGTAGAGGATAGGAGAGGAGGAAAAGGATGGAAATGAAGAAGAGGAAAAGGAGGAGAGTAAAGAGGAAAACGAAGTAGAGAAAAGGTAGAGGAAGAGAGGATTGAGCTAGAGGAGATAAAGGAAGAAGGAAAAGAAGACGAAGAGGTAGGGGAAAAGGAGAAAGAAGAAGAATACGAGATAAAAGAAGAGGGGAAATAAAATAGAGTAGGAAGGGAAATAAGGAGATGGGGGTAAAGGAAGGGAAAAAGAGGAGGAGGAGGAGGCAGAAAATGGGAGAGAAGAAGAAGTAGAAGAGAAGGGGGAAAGACGAGAACGAGAAATAGAAGGGGAAAGAAGATTAAGAAGAGGATATAGAGGAATAGGAGGAAGAGAGGAAAGGAGAGAAGGAGAAGGAGAAGGAGGAAGAGGAAGAGGAGGAGAGCAGCTGCGGGTATTATATAAAGGAAATGTATTAGACTCAAATTTCTACTAACTCCATTTGCATAATGAAGACTTAATTTGTTATGGAAATTAATGGGCAGCGTTTAGGAGTGCAGTGTTCTTGAGCCCCGTGTGTGTGTGTGTGTGTGTGTGTGTGTGTGTGTGTGTGTGTGTGTGTGTGTGTGTGTGTGTGTGTGTGTGTGTGTGTGTGTGTGTGTGTGTGTGTGTGTGTGTGTGTGTGTGTGTGTGTGTGTGTGTGTGTGTGTGTGTGTGTGTGTGTGTGTGTGTGTGTGTGTGTGTGTGTGTGTGTGTGGTTAATGTATATAAACTTTAGTATGTCAAGGAGAATGTTGTGTAAGTTATTTCCTCTTCCGTGTGCGTGTGTGTGTGTGTGTGTGTGTGTGTGTGTGTGTGTGTGTGTGTGTGTGTGTGTGTGTGTGTGTGTGTGTGTGTGTGTGTGTGTGTGGTTAATGTATATAAACTTTAGTATGTCAAGGAGAATGTTGTGTAAGTTATTTCCTCTTCCGTGTGCGTGTGTGTGTGTGTGTGTGTGTGTGTGTGTGTGTGTGTGTGTGTGTGTGTGTGTGTGTGTGTGTTTCATTTGTATTTGCATATAGTGAATGTTGTAAATTCTTGCCAGCATAATATATTCTCATTACCGTTGTTGCTATTATTCTTATTCTTATTCTTATTCCTATTATTATTATTATTATTATTATTATTATTATTATTATTATTATTATTATTATTATTATTATTATTATTGTCATCATCTTTAATATATTCAAAATTATCATTAACACACAGACAATGGTGGTGATTAACTGTTATATATAAAGTAATCACAAGCCACATCATCTCTCTCAACAAAAGCTCTTGACGCGAGCCCACAATCGGGAAATCAAACTATAAAGCAACCCCCGTCCTTTGCTTCCTCGGGCTGCACAGAGCACGTTTCACACTCGATGGAGCCCCGAGCATAGCAAACACACACACACACACACACACACACACACACACACACACACACACACACACACACACACACACACACACACACACACACACACACACACACACACACACTACCAGTTATAAAACATATTTCATAATCGCCGGCGCCACGAGAATCAACCACACGCAGTATCAATAATAATAATAATAATAATAATAATAATAATAATAATAATAATAATAATAATAATAGAACGGTCTTCCCTCCCGCGTGCAATACAGCCGAGCGTCCCTTCAAGGCAACCGCCACAAGGCTGTTCGCTCGCTTCACTCCACTAATAGATTTCTGTATCACTATTATTACTTTACGGACGAGAGACGCAACGACTAGAACTTACAAAAAAAACACAGAACTGAGTATCTGTGGAGGAGAGGAGACTAAGTGCCAGAATTCTCCTTTCGATGTAATAATCTACTGTAACCTAATAATTATAATAGATCTATCAGCAAAAGGTTAGGACGCTTTCAGTAAAAAAAAAAAGTGACTACCTGTATTACAAGTATGTACATCACACATAACACTAAGTCTCCACCTGGCTAGAAAGAACATTAGTGTATCTATATGTTAATCAATCATTGCTACTATTACTACTACTACTATTGATACTACTACTACTACTACTACTACTACTACTACTACTACTACTATTGCTACTACTACTACCACTACTACTACAACTCCCACCACTGCCACAACTATTACCACCATCACACACAACATTCACCGTCTTCGCCTGACAGTTACTTCGATCACCCTCCGCAGCTCAATCACTAAAACAAGTCCATCCCTCCTCAAGGCGTATTCCGTCATCCTCACACACTAGCGCCTTACCTAACGTGTAGCAAAGTGTCTATCGTACAAAGTGGGGGAGGAACAACTTCAAAGATCTTACCCGGGAGAAATTTTCAGCCGCGAGGAACATTTATGGCTTGTCGAAGTTCGCCCTTCCTCTCAACTTATGGTCGGAGTCTTTCATCCGTTAAAGCGCGCGATTTCATTCATTACCGTGAGCGAGTGCGAGAGAGAGAGAGAGAGAGAGAGAGAGAGAGAGAGAGAGAGAGAGAGAGAGAGAGAGAGAGAGAGAGAGAGAGAGAGAGAGAGAGAGAGAGAGAGAGAGAGAGAGAGAGAGACAGACAGATAGACAGACAGACAGACAGACAAACAGACAGACAGACATGCAGACGGACAGATCAAGATGAGCTCAGCAAGTTTATTATTTAGTATTTTTTTTCTCATCTACCAATCGCATCGAATTACCTCTCTATCTGTCCTCCCGAAATTGACCTCTCTTTTGGCCACTCCTTACCTTTTTAACTCTTTTTTACAGGAGCAGTGATTTGCGGGCTTTTTTTCATTATTTTTTTTTTCTCTTGAGCTGTTTCCTTCGCTGTAAAAAAATACGGAGCACAAAAGTATTAAAAAAAACTAGAAAAAATACTAAAATAAATTGTCTTGGGTATTTAGAAAGGGACGAGGAAAATTCTCTCTCATAGGAAAAGCTTTTAAGACTCCCTTCAAAGGCGGAGGGAAAAATAAGGTTAAGAAAAGGGAAACAGTGAACGCCAGGACGGAAGGATTGGATTTATCTTACGTAATGGTGGCGTGGATGAACGAACGAGCACACACACACACACACACACACACACACACACACACACACACACACACACACACATAATGGGCTTATTCTCATCATTTATTTTCTAATTGTCTGTCTGCATGTCGGTCTATTTATTTGTCTCTGTTTTGTCTGTTTCTCATTCTTTTTTTTATCTTTCTATTTATTTAACTGTCTATCTATCTATCTAACACTCACTCATAGACAAATCACTCAATGTTACCCCCCAACTCCCTTACTTCGTCCCACACTCACTCACTCACCGCCCACGCCGTCATCCTTTGTGTGGTTGGCGGACAAAAGATGAGGGAAGAGCTTTTAGGAAAGTTACCCACACTACCAGCAGCGTAGCCAAGCAGCTCTGTACTGACGGGAGAGACTCTCTCTCTCTCTCTCTCCTGCCTCTCTCTCTCTCTCTCTCTCTCTCTCTCTCTCTCTCTCTCTCTCTCTCTCTCTCTCTCTCTCTCTCTCTCTCTCTCTCTCCTGGAGCTCCTGCCCGGCGGAGGGTGTCGGGGCGTGTGATGCGGGGGACAGGGATGCTGCGTTACTCTTGGGGGAGCGGGGAAGAAGAGGGGGAAGAAGGGGGGAGAGGGGAAAAGAGGAGGAAGGAGAGAGAAGGGGGGAAGAGCGAGGTAACTATGTGTGTGTTGTGGAGTGGACGGGGTAAGACAGGCGTGAGAGCAAGGGAGAAAAACAAGGAAGTAAGACGGGGTGAGGAGGTGAGGTAACATAAGGTAAGGTAAGGTAACGTAAGGTAAGGTAGGGTATGGTAAGGTAAGGTAAGGTAAGGTAAGGTAAGGTAAGGTAAGGTAGGGTAGGGTAGGGTAGGGTAAGGTAAGGTAAGGTAAGGTAAGGTAAGGTAAGGTAAGGTAAGGTAAGGTAAGGTAGGGTAGGGTAGGGTAAGGTAAGGTAAGGTAAGGTAAGGTAAGGTAGGGTAGGGTAGGGTAAGGTAAGGTAAAGTAAGGTAAGGTAAGGTAAGGTAAGGGAAGGTAAGGTAAGGTGAGGTAACGTAAGGCAAGGTAAGGTAAGGTAAGATAGTTGAGTTACAAGATAGTTAATTAAGAAGGAAGTGAAGTATGGAGTGAGAACTCCGTAGAATAGAGGTAGTGACAGTTTTGCCAAAGTGAGTAAAGAGGTGAAGAGTAAAGAAAAGTGCGGAGAAGAGTATGTAGAAGAAAGAGGAGGAGCGGGCTAGCCATGTGTGTCTTGTAAAATGGACGGGGTAGGAGAGGCGTGAGAGCAGGCGAAAAAAAGGACAAGGAAGGAATTGTGTAAGATGAGGTAAAGACTAGGGGCGGTATTACTACATATTTCGTCGCCAATGTTCACATATTTGACAAGCCTTTCGTAGGAGTTTTGGTCATTTCCAGGATTAGTTTTACGACCCTGGTGGTAGTCTGACCCTTCTTCTGTACCGTGAACCTCAAGAAACACTCACTAGAACCCGATTGATCCCTTCTTTGACCTTCAGAAATAGTTGATATGAGAAGCGAAAGTGTCTTATTATACCAGACTAGGAGTTTAGGTAAGGTGGGGTAAGATAAGATATGTTAAGGTGAGCCGTGGGATAAGGTAAAGGAAGAGATAAGATAGTGAGGAAAAAGGCTAGTTAAGGAATGAGGAGTATGTAGAATATAGTGCTTTAAGTTGAAGTGAGGGAAGTACAGGTAAGGTGAGGTGAGATGAAGTTACGGAAAGGATGAAATACAGTGAGGAAAGAGGTAAACTAAGGGGTGAAATGTGCGTAGAGTAGGAGTGAATTAAGGTAAGAGAAAGTAAGGTAAGGTAAGGTAAGGTAAGGTAAGCCAAGGGAAAAGGTAAGGTAGGGTAAGGTAAGGTAAGGTAAGGTAAGGTAAGATAAAGATAGGTTAGGTGAGATAAAATGAAGGAAGATATACGAAAAACCGATGTGAAGAGTTCGTAAAGTAGAAGTGAAGTAAAGTTATATAAGGTCAGAGGCGAGGTGAGGTGAGGTGAGGCGAGGTGAGATAAGGTGAAGAACAGCTCTGCGCGATAGAAGGGAGGATACAAAACAAAGAGAGGAGGGTGTGTGAAGATGGAGAGAGAGAAGAAGAGTGAGAAACAGAGAGCAGGTGTGGAGGAAGAAGGATGAGGGATTGCAGGAGGAAGGAAAAAAATGAGGTAGCAGGTGTGAGGAATGTGGGAGAAAGTAGAAGATAAAGTTACACAGAAAGCGGTTGTGGAGGAGCAGAGAGAGAGAGAGAGAGAGAGAGAGAGAGAGAGAGAGAGAGAGAGAGAGAGAGAGAGAGAGAGAGAGAGAGAGAGAGAGAGAGAGAGAGAGAGAGAGAGAGAGAGAGAGAGAGAGCGCGAGAGAGAGAGAGAGAGAGAGAGAGAGAGAGAGAGAGAGAGAGAGAGAGAGAGAGAGAGAGAGAGAGAGAGAGAGAGAGAGAGAGAGAGAGAGAGAGAGAGAGAGAGAGAGAGAGAGAGAGAGAGAGAGAGAGAGAGAGAGAGAGAGAGAGAGAGAGAGAGAGAGAGAGAGAGAGAGAGAGAGAGAGAGAGAGAGAGAGAGAGAGAGAGAGAGAGAGAGAGAGAGAGAGAGAGAGAGAGAGAGGACAAAGACCGGGACGAAGAAAAACAAATACTATTGTTCAGAATGTTGCTCGTTTTATCAATGTTTATCATCTGAGGTTCGCCTTGAAGTATTTCCCGACCAGCACAGAGAAGCAAGTGGTGGGAGGGAATGGAAGTTATGAGTTTTCTTATCTGAGTGTGTGTGTGTGTGTGTGTGTGTGTGTGTTTACGTTGTTGCCTATTGCGCCGGTAGGCATCTTCCCGGTTGGGCCTGATGGTCGGCCCAAGGCTTCTTCCAGGTGGGGCCTGATGGTCGGTCCAGCCCGTTCTGGCGCAGGCGAGTGTTTATAGTGGCGCCATCCTGCATTGGCTCATGCTGCCCCCCGGAACTCGTTCTTGATTCGCTTGGACGGCTTCCTCTAGAGTCCGGGTTGATGGGTGGTCTTCAGGACAGCATGTGGGTAGTTTTAAGCCACTCGGCGGCGACAGTAGGATAAGTGCTGAGATGGGAGGCGGGGCATCCGAGAATCAAAATAACATAAATTCAACACCAAAAAGGGAGTTCACAAATATCGTGTAGAAGTGAATATTACGTAAAGAACATAGGAACCTACGACGCTATGCAAAAAAGAAAAGAAGTAGATACCATTGAATTGATAATGGAGTGAAAATAATTTACGGAAGTGCAAGTTATGATAAAGTCGATGTTCACAAAAATCGAAAGTGTTTAATATCGGACTGGAGCGTGTGAAGAATGGAAATTTAAGTGAACTGATAAAAGTGTCGAGGAAGAACGATAAGGAGGATGAGAAGGGGAAGAACATGGAAACGAAGAATAAGAAGGGAAAGTCTGAATGTAGTAGAACAGAATTACAACATGCCACTTAAAATGTAAAGGTCATATGAATTGCAGAACATTATGTCACCACCACAAAGACAGTGTGACGAAGATAACTGCCCTGTTCCGAAGCCTACCTGGAGCCAGCCGTTAACACACTAATGAGGCTGAGGGAGCACCTGTGGGAACCCCTTGGATATGTGACTTTGTCGTGAGGAAATGGAGAAAGAGAAGAATGAGGTGAGGATGAATAGGATGAGGAGGAAGATGGCAAGAAAACAGTGCAGGTATGATGAATAAATAGACGAATAAGATGAAAGAAAATAAAGAAAAAAATGTATATATGCTCGAAGGAGGGGGCCAAGGAGTGGAAGGTAGAAAGTGAAAGTGAGCAAAAACAGAGCTCTCCACCCGAAATTGACCTCTCTTTTGGGTGCTCTTTGCTTTTATCTTTTATGGGAGCGGCGAGTAGCGGGCTTTTTTATTTCGTACTCTTTTTGTTGCCCTTGACCTTTGATGTAAAAAAAAACAGGGCAAATAAAGGAGAAGGAAGATAAGGAAAGGAACATAAGCTATAGAAATCATGAGACGGTGAGAGAAAGCAAACATCTTTTTATGTGTGTGTGTAAGTCTGTCAGTCTGTCTGTCTTCTACATCCAACTCAATGACGCTTAACCCCGAAAAAAGACCCCAATAAATGAACATTCTATTTGCCTATTGGGCGTGATGAGAGCCAATTAAGGGACGAGGTGAATGAGGACAAGGTCAGGAGGGAAGTCCAGAAAAATGAAGGCGAGTTAAAGAGCTGAGTGAGTGAGTGAGTGAGAGCATTTTCAGGGGGTGAAGAGAGAAAGAGAGAGAGGGCGACGAGTGAGGGCTATCGTGCAAGGGAGGGGTGATGAGACGGGTAAACAGAACACTATAGATTGATTACAAATTAGGTGAGTGCGAGGGCGTGAAGGATGAAAGGGAGGCAAGCAGTTATGACGCGTGTGGGGATGGGGAGGTGGGTGGGTGGAGGAGGGAGTGTGTGTGTGTGTGTGTGTGTGTGTGTGTGTGTGTGTGTGTGTGTGTGTGTGTGTGTGTGTGTGTGTGTGTGTGAGTGAGTGAGTAAGAAAGTGAGTTAGAGAGGGAGGGAAGAAGGGAGGGAGGGAAGGAGGGATGGAGGGAAGGAGAGGAGGAAGTGGATGAGTGTATGAGTGAGTGAGTGAGTGAGTGAGTGAGTGGAAAGGTGAGTTAGTGAGGGAGAGAAGAAGGGAAGGAGAGAAAGAGGGAGGGAAGGCGGGATGGAGGGAGGGAGTGTATGAGTGAGTGAGTGAGTGGAAAGGTGAGTTAGTGAGGGAGGGAAGGAGGGAAGGGAGTGGATGACTGTATGAGTGAGTGAGTAAGACAAAGAGAAGCAGAAAAAAATCAAACCGCTACATTCTACTCAATTAGTACTAGCATGTCGTAATTACATAAACAAAATCACTCGCAATTACAGTATTACGCAGCACCGAAATTACTACGAAAATGCCACAATTTATCACATTAAAACTGATATTAAAAGTTGTGCTCTTACTAATGAAAACTAATAACGGGCGCTGCAGTACATCCCAATTATCTTAAGTTGCATGTTATTAACCAAATGAAACGTTACTTAGGAAATTATGGCTCTTGCGAAATCGTAAAATAACACGAAAAACGCCTAGCTCTTAATCTCGGAAAACTGGAGATAAATGAGAAGTATTAAAAAGAGAAGGGAAGGAAAGGGTGGCACGGTTTTGGTAATGTGTATAAAGGAATAAATTTAGAAGACAAGAAAAGATGGAAAGAAAATAGTTTGATGTATAGAAAAGTGAAAAGAGAAGAGGATAAAAAGAGAGATGATTAAAGTGGAGAGGTAAAGTAACACAATCGGAGAAACAAAAAAAGGGGAAAAAAACATGTGAATTTAAAAAGAGAGGATGAAATAGAAGAGGGACAGAGTAACAATGACACGGAGATACAGGAGAGAGAAAGTGGAATAAAATAAGAGGAGAAGAAAAGGAATACCTGTGTTGGAAATATATTAGAGGAAAAGAAAGTAACGAGGAGAGGGAAACACGGCACTGGTAAAACATAACAGGAGAGGGAATGAAGAAGAGGAAATTACAACTAAGTGTCGGCAATTCAGAACAGGGAGTAAGTGAACAACAGAATAAATGAGGCGAGGAAGAGGACGAAAATGCAGGATAGAAACAGAAACAGGACAGTGGCAGAAAAACACAAAAGAGAGGATGGAAAACAATACAGGGAGCGAAAGAGAAACAAGAGAATGGCAGATAAAAACCAAAAGAAAGTACTGGATAAATTAACAACGTGACAAAAGAGGGGATGAAGGAGAGGAGAGGAGAGGAAAAGTGAAACAGAAAGAGAGAATGGATAACAAGATAGAGGAAGGAAAAAGAGGCCATGAAGGAGAGAAAAGGAGAGGACAAGTGAAACAGAAAGAGAGAATGGATAACAAGATAAAGCAAGGGAAAAAGAGGCGATGAAGGACAGGAAAGTAGAGGACAAGTGAAACAGAAAGAGAGAATGGATAACAAGATAAAGCAAGGGAAAAAGAGGCGATGAAGGACAGGAAAGGACGGGAAAAGTGAAACAGAAAGAGAGAATGGATAACAAGATAAAGGAAGGAAATAACAAGAGAATAGTGGAGAAAACCAAGAGTAGGAACGGAGAACACAACTAAAAGAATAAGAAGGAAAGAGTAACAATAGACATGAGTGAAGACAACAGAGAAGAAAGAAAAAAAAGGCAGAATGGCTGAAGCCCGAGCCGTCTATTGCCTTTACAGACTCAAACACTATAATCAGATTTACCAGACTTCTCCGCCAGATATTAACGCTGATAAAGTGAAGTCCCGAGCTTGAAAATAAAATTGAAACTCTGGGCACTCTCCAAATAAACACACGCCGCCCGTTTTCTGTTGCGTAAGGGAAACTGTAATAAGAGCCGAGGAGTTGGGAGGGAAAAGTACAATGACCGTGAAAGAAAGAGAAAGGGTGATACACGGATACATGGAAGTCAGGAGAATTAGACGGACGAGACTTAAAAGAGAAAAAAGCACAACTCAAACGTGAAAATATAAAAGTGGAGAAAAAATTTAAATAAAGGAAAATTGGAGGAGAATGGCAATAGAAGCATACGAGAAAGTTATAAAAAATACGAAATGGATTAAAATTGAGAAAGCGCATCAACTCAACCGGAATAGCATAAAGGTGGAAAGAAGATAATGTTAATAAAGGGAATCAAAGGAGAATGGCAATATGAGCAATACGTGAAAGTTAGGGAAAGTAAAAGAAGAAATAGAGTAAAATGAGAACGCACATTAACTCAACCGTGATAATATAAAAAGTGGGAAGCAGAAAAAGTTATTAAAGGGAAGGAAATGAAAATGACAATATGATCATCTCTAAGGAAAGTTAGGGAAAGAAAAAAGATGATAGAGAGTAAAATGAGAAAGCACACCAACTCAGCCGTGATAACACTGAAATGGGAAGAAAAATATGAATAAAAGAAAGTAAAAGCTATTGGGAATATGAAAATACTTGAGCTATATGATAAAAAGAAAACAAAAGAGTTAGGGAAAGAAAAAAGATGAAAAGAGTAAAATGAGAAAGCACACCAACTCAACCGTGATAACACTGAAATGGGAAGAATAAACGTGAATAAAGGAAAGTGAAGGCTGTTGGGAATATGAAAATACTTGAGTTATATGATAAAAAGAAAACTAAAGATGCAAATTAGAAGCATACCAAGCACACTGTGGCACTAGCAAATAAGTAAGAAGGAAGTAGGCCTATGTGACTTGAAAACAAAGAAAAGGGGCGATAAAAAGAAGATATTACATTAAACAAAACTGGAAATAGGAAGAAAAATACTAAAATAATAAATAAATCCACACCAACTCTGATATTAATATAAAACTGGAGTAAAAAAACAAAACTATAAATAACTGGTAAAGAAAGAAAAGACATAATTAAAATAAAATAAAAATAACGTGATGAAAAATAAAGAAAAAAGAGAATCCTGTCAACCTTACTTAATTGTTTCGTCATCTTTGTTGCTTCTGTTTTTGTTTTTGTTTTCTATTCACAAAACCTGTTCATATCGTCCTTCAAGTTCTTTCCTTCCTCTGCATTCCCTCCCTCCTCGCCCTCCATTCCCCCTCCCTTCATCACGCCTCCTCCTCCATCTCCCGCATTTCTTCCGTCGCATTCCTCTGCCTCGCCCATTCGTATTTCTTCCATCTTCCTCCTCCTCTCATATTCAATTTCGAGCCTTTTCTTCTTTTCTGGCACGTGGAAACCTACACACAGACGCTCTCTCTCTCTCTCTCTCTCTCTCTCTCTCTCTCTCTCTCTCTCTCTCTCTCTCTCTCTCTCTCTCTCTCTCTCTCTCTCTCTCTCTCTCTCTCTCTCTCTCTCTCTCTCTCTCTCTCTCTCTCTCTCTCTCTCTTTATATATTTATTTACTCTTTTCTTTCTTTATTTTTCATTCTCTCTCTCTCTCTCTCTCTCTCTCTCTCTCTCTCTCTCTCTCTCTCTCTCTTTACTCTTTTCTTTCTTTAATTTTCATTCTATCTATCTTTCTTTCTTTCTTTCTCTTTCTTTCTCTTTCTCCCTTCCATATCCTTACTTATCTACTTCCCCCCAACAGTTTAACATCTACAACACGATTTGAAAAGAACATCATCGCCAACTCTATTAAGTTACTAAAGAAAAAAGACAAGAAAAGGTATAGTTTGGAAGAGACAGGAGAGATGGAGAAGAGTAAGGAGAGGGAAGAATTTTAGGAGGATAAGGAGGAGGGAAAAGGGAGGAGGCGAAATCCTTTAAACAATGAAAAGTCAGAGAAGAGGGAGAAGAAGGTTGGGAGGAAAAAAAAGGAGAAGACACGCTTTAGACAATGAAGGAAAACAGGAGAAGGATGGAAAGGGAATAAGGAAAGAGGGGGAAAGAAAGAACGAGGAAATACCCTTTAGACAACGAAAGACAAGAGGAAAATAGGAGAAAGAAGAGGTTAGGAGAACAAGAGGGAGGAAAAAAAAGTAGGAGGAAAAACACTTTAGACAATGATCCAGCTAAATCTTCCTCTCTGTCTCTCTGGAGGGAAAAAAATACGTGTTTAATATTTTTTAAAAGACAGTTTTGACTCAGCAGATTTCCTTAAGGGGCTTATCGAAGAGCCTACAAAAAATGGTTAATGGGGGTGAGCCAAGGTCGAGGGAGGCGAGGAGGTGAAGGTCAATTATAAAGAAGAGAGGAGGAAGCAAAGGACTTAACTGAGCAGCGGAAGGATAAGGATAAAATAAGTTAGAAAGAGAAACAGGAACGCGGGAAGAGATGGAATTGTACTTACTAATGGAAAGAAATAAGGTGAAGAAGGGAAGGTCATTTATAAAGAGAGAAGGAACATGAAGAGGAAACGGAGCATGGGAAGAAAGAGGAACAGGAGAATGAAGAAGTTAGAACGAGAAGTAGAAGAAATGGCGGAGATGGGGATATGCGTAGAAAAGGGAAGAAATAAGGTGAAGAAGGGAAGGTCAGTTATAAAGAAGAGGAAGAGGAACCCAACGACGAAATGGAATAGCAGAAGGAAGAGGAAAAGAAGAGTAAAGAAGAGGGAAACAGAAACAGAAGAAGAGAAGAAGGAAGAGAGGAATGAAGTTAAAAAAAGAAACAAAAAAAAGAAGTAGGAAGAGAAAAGTAAAGAAATTAGAAAGATAAAGAGAATAAGAGAAGAAGGAAGATTACAAAAGTTAGAAAGAGAATCCGAAGAAATGAAAGAAGACAAAAGACGGAAGAAAGAAAATCAACAAAAAACTGAGGAGATGGAAATGACAGAAGTAATGGAAAAAATGTGCAAGGGAATGACCGGTAAGGGGAAGAAGAATTAAGCAGTTCGAGAGAAAAGAAAAACAAAACATTATAGATGAAAAGGCACGTAGCAGTAGGAAGAAATGAAGAATGAATGAAAGAACAAGGGGGAGAGGAAGAGGAAGAAGGAGAGCAAACAAGTCAGAAAGAGACCAATGAAAAACTGAAGAGGTGGTGGATATGTAAGCAGGAGTAAAAATAAATTAAGAAAGAGGAAAAAAGACCAAGGGAAGAGAAAGGGTGTGACTGTAGACTGTAGAGAGACGTGGACATTTTGTTGAACATCTTATCAAAACAATAAATAAATGTACGAAGACTGCGTAGAGATGCCATCGTAAAAAAAAAAGAAATAATAAAACTAGCAAATACATACTCAACATTTTCCACACGTTGATGTAGACTTATACGAAGAGGGAAATCAATAAAAAAATTAAATAATACGATATTTTTACTTATTTTACTGAGAGAGAGAGAGAGAGAGCTGCTAATGGAACGAATGCCGCTGTCTGTCTTATGTGCTGAGTGCGTTTGGTGAGCTTAAAGATGCCTAAATCTCTCTCTCTCAACATGGCCTCCTCTCTCCCTCCCTACCTCCATCACCTCTTCATTCAATCTTCCTCCTTCCACCTTCTCCTCCGCCATCCTTCCCTTGCCCTCATTGAATTATCCCTGATCCTTCCTACCTCCACTTCTCTCACTCTGCCGGACGCTTTCTCCCCCTATCGCTCTTACCCAGAACCCTTTCCTCCCCTACTCCTATTTCTCCCCCTCTTCTTTTTTTCTCTCTTCCCCCCTTCATGGATTCTCATTTCCTCATTCCATCATTCCTTTGCCATCTCATTCTCCTCGACGTTTTCCTTCTTTTGTTTTGTATTTCATTCTTCTTCTCTCACTCCTTCTCACTCTCACTCTCTCAAACACACACACACACACACACACACACACACACACACACACACACACACACACACACACACACACACACACACACACACACACACACACACACACACACACACACACACACACACACACACACACACACACACACACACTATAAACCATTCGAACTTTCATCCCTGTCGCTCTTTACTCTTCACTCTCAGCTCCTCTCCTCCTCCTCTTTCTCCTCCTCTAGCGACTTCATCTCCACTTTTGTTTTGCTCTGTTTTCCTTCCCTCGCACTTCTCTCGCCCTCCCCGAAGTCCTCGTCCACCGGCAGAGGGCAGGGGATGATAAACGTGATGGGAAATTCAAGGGAACATTTCTAACCACTGGAATGACTTTTGTGTAGAGTGTGTGAGGGAGGGAGGGTGTTAGAGAGTAAACGGTGGATATTAGAGAGTGTGAGGATGTGATGGAAGAGACAACAGTGTGACGGAGATAAAACTACCCTCTAAAAAGAAAAACTCTCCCACCCACCCCAAAAAAAGTACGTGAATATGTAACTTTCTGTAACTTTCTTTTCCCATCTCCTATATATATATATTTTTTTTTTAGATATCTAGTTTCCATATCCATTTTTCTTTCTAACTTCAACTTTTTAACACTAGTTTTGCCTATTTTTTTTAATCAGTGCTTGTTCTTCCTTCTTTACCCTTTTTTTGTTAATGTTCAGTGCCATTCAATTTTCTTTCAACGTATTAATGGTTCTTCTACTCTCCTTCGTCCCTTCCTCGTTTTCTCTCCTTTATTTCAATTACTTATTTTAATGTATCTCTCGGTTACACATCTACATCCATAACAGCAAAGTTCACACAATGTAGTTTTCCTTTCCTAAGCTAATTGTTTATGCATAACTTTTTCACGTGTGAGCTGGTTCAGTCCAGCAAGCAAATTTTAGCATATCATCTAATTCTTTCCATTTCATAATGCGGCTTTTGTCCCTCAATTTCTCATCCTTGAAATAACTACTCTTTACTTTTTACTTTTGTGGGAGCGGCGAGTAGTGGGCTTTTTTGTACTCTTTTTGTTGCCCTTGAGCCGTATCCTTTGATGTAAAAAAAAAAAAAAAAAAAAAAAACACCTGCCTATTCTGCCTAATTTCAACAGATAGTTTACTTAACACGTCTGCTCGCTTCTATTGCATTCTCTCCATAGTCATTTGCTAAGCCTTGATCCTTTGATACCTATTTTGCGCACATTCAAATAATATATAGCTATCACTGAAGCCATTTCACTACAACAAACCATTTTGATGAATCTTCTATTCGTCTCTATTGAATTCCTTCTTCGGTGACTTTCCTTCCTTCCTTCCTTCTGTTCAAATCTCTTTTTCCCAACTTCCATTTATTCCTCTCCTTCGATTTGGTTTCCTTAACAAGCCACTACATAAACCTTCAACTCCTCTGTGTTGCATATTATTCCCTTGCATCCCATTTAATCATCGGTGACCTTCTTCCCTTTCTTAATTACTTGCACACATTTTTTGCCTGACTTCCAATTATTCCTAACGTTCAGGTCTACTTCCATTACCACAAACAGTATCATAAACCTTACACTCGTCTCTATTGCATATTCTTCCCTTGCGTCCCATTTAATCATCCGTGACCTTCCTGCCTTTTATACCTTTTTTCCTATCTTCCAGTTATTCCTAATGTTCAAGTCTGGTTCCTTTTCCACGGGTCATTTCGCAAACCTCCTTCTCTCCATTGCATATTCCTCCCTTACGTCTCATTTGCTCATCCGTGACCTTCCTCCCGTGCCTCTCTCGCCTCTTTTCCCCTCATTCGTCTGCCTCCACGCCTCGGCTTCATCTCCGGAGGCTCGCAGGAACGCAGTCCTCCCCGCCACGCCAGCCAGCGCCATAATAATATGTCTGGGTCACGTATGTGCTCTCATTCCTTCATTCCTCTCTTCGCTCCTTCCCTCTCTCCCTCACTCCTTCCAGTCCTCCTTTAGTTCTTCTTATATGCCGCCCAAGACTTCTTTTTTCTTCTTCATATTCTCTTGCTTCCTTCTTTCTCTTTTGCTTGTTTTTATTTGACTTCCTTTTCCACCTCCTTTTTTTCGTGTTGGTCTGTCAACTTGTCTCTTGTGTGTCTATTTTTCTGCCTGTCTGTTTGTCTGCTCTCTCTCTTCTCTCTCTCTCTCTCTCTCTCTCTCTCTCTCTCTCTCTCTCTCTCTCTCTCTCTCTCTCTCTCTCTCTCTCTCTCTCTCTCTCTCTCTCTCTCTCTCTCTCTCTCTCTTTTCCCCTGTTCCTACCTACTTATTTTTCCCAGTCATCTATTTTCACCTAATCTTCCTTCCCTCCAATCATTCACGGCTCCCTCAACACCACGTCACTCGCATCACCATCGCCCTTCGCAAATCCGTCAACGCGCTTTTTCTACCGTTTCTTCCTCTCGCGCTCCCCCGCTCCCCTTCGGAAAACATAGAACCTCCTCCTGCACGAACGGGGCTTCCTTAATTAACCTTCCCCTTGCCCGCTTCCACGCATGTTCCTCCCCTTCGAGTTGTCATTTTCATGCCTTTGCGATGAAGTGACGTGGCGGTGTTGAAGCAAGACCTGTCCCTATTTTTGGATCCTGGAGGTGAAGGAGGAAGAGAAGGAGGAGGTAGAGCACAACATGAAGAGGTGGTGATGAGACTGCTCGGTAGGTTTGTATGGGATAGAGAGAGAGGAGTAAGAGGAGAAAGGAGAGGGGAGAGGAGTAATCATCTGGTACTTTTAGATGATAGATGAACTGGGAAGGGGACAAGATGAGGAGGTCGGGATGATACAGCTGGATAGGGGTGTATGGGAGAGAGGAGAGAGGGAGAGAAAGAGCAAAATGGTAAGGTGAGAGAAGTGGCAATCTTGTACTTTAAATAGTAGATGAGCTGGGAAGGGGGACACGATATGGGGCAGTGGTGGAGCTAGATAGGGATAGGTGGAGGAGAGATGAGAGGGGCAGAGAGTGCAGGAAGGAGAAGGAGAGAAGGGAGTGTCAGGTACTCTTCAGCAATGAGAAGAGGGAACAGTGATGAGAAGAGAGGCAAGCTGAGTTGGTAGTGATGATATAGCTGGATAGAGGTAGGTGGGGGAGAGATGAGAGGGACAGAGAGAGTGCAGGGAAGGAGAGGGGAGGGAAGGGAGTGTCTGGTACTTTCCAACGATGAGAAGAGGGAACAATGATTCGAAGAGGAGCAAGATTAGGAGGTGGCGATGATATAGCTGGAAGAGAGAGCCTGGAAGAGAGACTAGAGGGAGATAAGAGTGCAGGGAAGAAAGGGGAGGGAAAGTAGTGTCTGGTAGTTTTCAACGATGAGAGGAGAGACCAGTGATGAGAA
Source organism: Eriocheir sinensis (assembly GCF_024679095.1). Classification (NCBI taxonomy): domain Eukaryota; kingdom Metazoa; phylum Arthropoda; class Malacostraca; order Decapoda; family Varunidae; genus Eriocheir; species Eriocheir sinensis. Next base: position 69,885 of record NW_026111928.1, read on the forward strand.
GAGGGGCAAGCTGAAGAGGTGGTGATGATATAGCTGGAAGAGAGAGCTTGGGGGAGAGAGGAGAGGGACAGAGAGAGAGAGTGCAGGAAAGGAGAAGGGAGAGAAGGGAGTGTCTGGTACTTTTCAACGATGGGAAGAGGGGCAAGCTGAAGAGGTGGTGATGATATAGCTGGAAGAGAGAGCTTGGGGGAGAGAGGAGAGGGACAGAGAGAGAGAGTGCAGGAAAGGAGAAGGGAGAGAAGGGAGTGTCTGGTACTTTTCAACGATGGGAAGAGGGGGAAGATGAGGAGGTGGTGATGAAATAGCTGCAAGAGAGAGCGTGGGAGAGAGAAGAAAGGGAGATAAGAGTGCAGGGACGGAGAGTGAATACAAAAAAACACGAAGAAAGAACAAACAACAGCAGACTTGATGGTCCTTACGAGGCTGTTTGTGACAAGCTACACTAACTATCTAATCAAAGGTGGAAGATGAAGGACAGCAAGGGCGAAGGTTTAGGAGGAAGTATCAGGTCCCTTTAAATGATGGATGAAGTGTGGATGTGTTGATGTGTGAGAGAGGCGAGAGGTGTTGCAAGCGCTTCGTTCTCTTAAGGCGTGTTTATCGGGTGTGATTTTCTGGTCATCACACACCTGGGAGGCTATCTGTTACCTGCTATAACATGAATCAGGCTCGAGAGGATCCCATTTTTCTACTGTGGCTGATAATTCTTTCTCTTTCTCCCTCGTAGGTACGTGTTGGGTTGTATCTACCTCGTACGTGAGTGCGTGTGAGCCTGGCAGACACAATGGGAGGCTTTGGTGAGTGTACAGACGATTGTTGGGCCTTTGATTAAATATGTATATCTAATGTTTACCGAAAATAGAATACGCACTGTAGTTTGTTAAAAGAAGACCGAATAAGAAAATAAAGTCTAGTATACAGATATCTAAACGTAGGCCTTGAATAGCTGTAATAAAATAAGCTTTGATTCATATGTCTAAGGCCTACCTAATCCGAAACAGACAGGGTGCTTAATTTAGAGGGAAACGTAACTCCGGGACAGAGATCTAAAGTGAACCGCGAAAATAACAACTAAAACGCTGAAGATGACTAACGTAAGCAAAGAAAAAAGAAGAAGACCAACGGAAGCAGTTTTGTATATGGACAGGAATGAAAAAAATAAAGGAGAAAATGAGGTAACTAACTAAGACAAAATACTAAACCTAACGCGTGAAAAATAATATATAGGTCCGAAAATGACCCCCATTCCGCCATAAACAAGTATATATCGTCACCTTCGTAAACAAACCGCCTAAGTCATTATTTTCTACTTTACAGGAAATCATAAAAGAAGTCATTATCTCATTTGGCTTAAGATTTGGACAGAAATGAAAAGGCCGATTCTAGAACACTCAAACCCTGAATGACGAAGGCAACTATACAAAAAATGGGCGTCACCTGTTGAAAAATTTATGTAGACAAAAACCTGGAAATCTTTGAAAAATGACTTAGGCGATTATTTTATGAGGGTGACGATATATTTATGAAAACACGACAAATAAGCTGTTAAACTTTACTAACACCGCGCCATAAACGACAAAACGGTGAAAATAAACGTCATAACTTTGCACGAGACGAACACGGAGTCATAAACGCGGCAAGCGGAGAGCGTAACGAACGAGGCTCATCCACGTGCTGTTCATTTGTCCCTCCGCGCCTCCCCTCGGCCCTGACAACTTATGCATCAGCCCCCGGGTCGCCCTACACGCCCTACATGACCATTTACTTCGGCTGTGAGGGTGCTCCGGAGGGTTCTTTGGAGGGTGGAACGTTTTCATGCTAGACAAAGAGAAAATACAAGTGAAGGAACGATGCATTTGTTATATCGTATTGGGTTCTTATAACTTGCCTTTCTAGTATGAGCAATGGAAATATAGTGAAAAGTGTGTGAAAAACGGTATGAACACACAAGAACGAGCACACAAACGAACACAAACACATGCATGCATACTATAAAGACACACACTGAAACACAATCTCACAGAGGCATGCACATACACACACACCTCACAAACAGAATATACACTACGCTCATACTTAAATACCTGAAGAAGAAACATCGCTTAAATTATAAACAGGTATGCAAAAGGTATGAGTGGAGTCTAAGGCTCTTCGTCTCATCAGCTCTCCTCCTCCTACTGATAGTCTTCTACCTCGTAAATTCCGCCGCCATGTTGCCTCTCTTTCTATCTTCTATCGATATTTTCACGCTGACTGCTCTTCTGAACTTGCTAACTGCATGCCTCCCCCCTTCCCGCTGCCTCGCCATACACGACTTTCTATTCAAGCTCATCCCTTTACTGTCCAAATCCCTTACGCACGAGTTAACCAGCATTTTCATTCTTTCATCCCTCACGCTGGTACACTCTGGAACAATCTTCCTTCATCTGTATTTCCTCCTGCCTACGACTTGAACTCTTTCAAGAGGAGGGTATCAGGGCACCTCTCCTCCCGAAATTGACCGTGGGCTGCCCATGAACTGTTTCCTCTGCAGTAAAAAGAAGGTTGAAAAAAAGGATCGCAGAGACACATGCATTGACCAAAAAGAATTCCGGTGCTCAGAAGTTTCCTTAGAATTCAAAAGAGTAAAAAGAAAAGTCTTGGATATTAACTCCTTGCCACTTCCACGAGCATCTATCTTTTGCATGTAGCTTACAAGAATATTGGCTCAGGCGCACCACAAAGAAAAAAATATATAAAATAAAATACTTTGAGAGAAGACGGTATGCTCATAAGTCTCTCTCTCTCTCTCTCTCTCTCTCTCTCTCTCTCTCTCTCTCTCTCTCTCTCTCTCTCTCTCTCTCTCTCTCTCTCTCTCTCTCTCTCTCTCTCTCTCTCTCTCTCTCTCTCTCTCTCTCTCTCTCTCTCTCTCTCTCTCTCTCTCTCTCTCTCTCTCTGCATATAAATAACGCCATAAATACTACCACACAAAGATCTTGCATCCTTGTTCTTGGGGTTTAGATTCATTTCGCTATATCGCAAAAGTCTCTCTCTCTCTCTCTCTCTCTCTCTCTCTCTCTCTCTCTCGGCAGTAAATCATAATCCGTATTCATTAGCAATAATCTCGAGGCGAAAACTGTGAAAAGAGAAAGAGCGAGAGGAAAAGAGGGACGAGGAAGAGAGAAAACGTATAAAGCAAATGCGTAGACTCAACTAAATATTCAAAGGCTGGATTAGTCTGGGCGGGGAGAGGGGAGCGAAATCACAAGTATTACTAAATGAAAGGAAAAAAGGAGACTAGAGGCAGGAAATTTGTAATGTGCTGGATGACATAATCTGAAGTCATGTTTTAGTGTGTTGGAAGGGGGAGCAGTAGTAGTAGTAGTAGTAGTAGTAGTAGTAGTAGTTGTAGTGGTAGTAGCAGTAGTAGTAGTAGTGGTGGTAATAGTAGTAGTAGTAGTAGTAGTAGTAGTAGTAGTAATAGTAGCAGTAGTAGCAAAAGTAGTAGCTCCTCATATTTCCCTTCACAAGATACAAATGGCTGAATATTTCCCGCCATAAATGCAAACCGTCTTGATATTATTAATTTGTATTACACAATATTGCACTGTAGCCTTAGTTATGCGCTCATATATAAACACATAACTCTCTCTCTCTCTCTCTCTCTCTCTCTCTCTCTCTCTCTCTCTCTCTCTCTCTCTCTCTCTCTCTCTCTCTCTCTCTCTAATAACACTTCAGCCAGCCTCTAAAGGTGATATATATTAAGACAGCCTCGCCCCACACGCCTTTCGCTGCCGATCGTAAAATTCCCAGGAAATATTTGTCTGGCTTGGTGGAGGAAGGAATGTACTCTGCCTCCATTTGTGGTGGGCTGGAGAAGGAGGAGGAGGAGGAGGAGGAGGAGGAGGAGGAAGAGGAGGAGGAGGAAGAGGAGGAGGAGGAAGAGGAAACATGGAAACATGGAAACATGGACTAGCAGGCAGCAGAAAGCCTGTTGGCTCATTACTAGGCTGCCTGCGTTCAGTGATTCAATCAATCCGTTTGCCATAGGAGTGGCTTGCAGGGAAGGATTAAAGCACTTGTGTATCTACTCTTGGGAACGTTCAGTTCACTCCCGATGCAGCAAAGTGGCGATCAATGCGTTTCTTGAAGGAGTTGATGGTCTCTGCGCTAACCACTTCTGCAGGAAGGCTGTTCCAGTGGCGAACAACTCTATTCGAGAAATAACTCCTGCCGATGTCGGTATTGCATCGCTTTGCTTGAATTGTTTTTCCGTTGTTTCTTGTTCTCAGGTTGGTTTGTAGCGTGAAGAGTTTGGAGTGATCAACGTTGCTGAGCTTGTTCAGGTACTTAAAGACTTGTATCATGTCCCCCCGCAGGCGTCTCTTTTCCAACGTGAAGAGGTTGAGTCGCTCGAGTCGCTCTTCATAGGGCTTCGTCCTCAGTGACGGTATCATCTTCGTGGCGCGGCGCTGTACTCTCTCAAGTAATTCAATGTCTTTCCTGTAATTAGGAGACCAGAACTGCACGGCGTATTCCAGGTGGGGCCTTACCAGCGAATTGTACAAGGATAACATAACTCCCGGCGTCTTGTATTCGAAGTTCCTCGATATGAACCCAAGCATTGTATTGGCTTTCTTACAGGCGGACTTGCAGTGTTTTATTTGTTTCAAGTCACTGCTGATGGTGACCCCGAGGTCTCTTTCCTCTTGCACAACATGTAGTGGTTCGCCACCCATGTGGTATTTGTGGTTGCTGTTTCTGGATCCGATATGCATTACTTTACATTTGGCAGTGTTGAAGGACATCTGCCATTTTTCTGACCACCGAGTGATCGGAGGAGGAGGAGAAAGGAAATGCAAGCAGAAGGAAACAAGGGAAATTGGAGGAAGGGAAAGGGAGAGGGGAGGAGGCGGAGGAGGAGGAGAAGGAGGAAGGAGGAGGAGAAGGAGGAAGGAGGAGGAGGAGTAAGGAGAGATCATGGAAAAAGATTAAGGGTGTGGATAAGAAAGATATTTACGCTGGAGGTCATCGGAAAAGTAAGTCAACAACAACAGGAAGGATTAACGAGAAAGTTGGACGGAATCATGATAAAAACAGGAAACTGAAGTAGCTAATAAAAAACGAAGATATATATAACGAATGGAAGTGAGCGAGAGCGGATGTCAACAACAACAAGAAATATTTACGAGAAAGGTTGAAGGAAAAGTAGAGAAAGGAGACCTGAGATAAGAGGAATAAAGAAAAGAAAAACGAGGTCGAGGAGGAGGAATACATAGGAATACATAGGAAGAACAGACACCAGAAGACCTATCGGTCTATGACGAAGGTGTCTGTTTACTACCGCTACTACTAGTAATCTACGTGTGGTAGGACAGGACAGAAAAGATGAAGGCTCCTCCCCACCCACCTCTCCCTCCGGCAACGTGCCGACAGGAAATAGTTAGAAGAGAACACCATGTACCTTTAAGGAAGAAAGGGCCATTGACATTTTACAGTAGAGAGAGAAATAAGAGGAAATTACTACCCTTAACTTACACTACTGGTAACCTAAGCTGTGGTGGAAAATGACTTCATTACATAAGAACATACGAATATAGAAATACAGGGAGACTGGAAGAGGACGAGTGGCCTACACAGGGCAGCCCCAGAATCCCCCCTAATACTCACGATGGGTGAGGTGTAGTTTCAGGGGCACAGGTGGAGGCTTGATCCTCGTTTTACCGGCGGTACTAGGCACGCACCAGTAACCTGTCACCTTACTGCACCCACAGGAGGAGGAGGAGGAGGAGGAGGAGGCAAACGACAAGGAAGGCAACAAGGAAGCCGTTAAGGGTTAATATAATGCATGCACCGGCACGTACACACACACACACACACACACACACACACACACACACACACACACACACACACACACACACACACAGGAGGCACACATAGCGAAGGTGCCGTTCACAGGCCATAACTCGCCACATGCACACGGCCATAAACGCTTTCATGCCTGCAATAATAGTACACACACACACACACACACACACACACACACACACACACACACACACACACACACACGAAGTACAGTACACACACATGTTCAGAAGCACTAAGCCATTTCCGCAACATGTCTGCCTTTCCTTTACTCTCTCTCTCTCTCTCTCTCTCTCTCTCTCCATACATATACAACCACCAGATGTAAAAGCAAGGAGAACGTCGGCTCTATTACAACAACTAGAACAATAACAACAACAACAGCAGCAACAACAATAACAAGGAGGCAACACTATCACCATCACTAACCATCACCATCATCATCAGCAGCAGCAAGAACAACAAGAACATCACTATCAGCAGCCGCCACCCATGAACCAAAATAAAGACGTGCAGAGAGAGAGAGAGAGAGAGAGAGAGAGAGAGAGAGAGAGAGAGAGAGAGAGAGAGAGAGAGAGAGAGAGAGAGAGAGAGAGAGAGAGAGAGGGGGGAGATTAAGTGAAAAGAAACTTGGGTGAGGAAGGTAAAAGATGGAGGTCAGAAAGGAAATAGGAAAGGAAGAGGGAGAGAAGGAGAGACAGGGAGGAGAAAGAGGGGGAGAAAAGGCACTTGGAAATGGAGTTGAAGAGAGAGAGAGCGGGGGGGACGAAAGAGATAGACAAAAAAGAAACTTAGGTGATGAAGATGGAGGGGATAATTCGATAGTAAGAAAGCCAAAAAGGGTACAGGAAAGGAAGAGAAGACAAGGAGAGAGAGGGAGGAGGAAGAGAGGGAGAAAAGAAACTTGGAAAGGAAGTGGAAGAGAGAGAGAGAAAGAAAGGAAAATTGGGTGATGAAGATGGGGACGTTAATTCATAAAGAAGAAAGTCAGAAAGGAAACAGGAAAGGAAGAGAGAAAACGAGAGAGAAGAGAATGACAGAAAAAAAGAAACTTGGGTGATGTAGATGGGGTCTTGATAGGAGGGCAAACGAAAGGGAAAGTCCTCACAACTGGCCGTCTCTCCTCGCCTCACCTGACAACTCACTCACGACGCAATTAACAAGACTGATCGCTGTGAGACTTCCCTTTAAATCGAGAGGCGTGATCGAATAATTGTAGTTTGGGGAGAATGGTTATCCAGCCTCGAACTCGCTGCTGTCGTCTTCCTGTTGTATTGCTATTTTTCCTCCTGATTTCCCTTCCCTCTTCTCTCTCTCACATCTTTTCCAATCCTTTCAGTCTATTCCTACTTTGAAACTACTACTTCTATTTCTTGTCGTCTTATCTCCACGTATCTATTCAACCCCGTTTTCTCTTCCATTTATCTTTCCTTCTTTCTCTTCTTCTCCTATCTTTTTCTTGCACATTTCTTCTCACTTCTTCTTGTCCATTCTCATACCTATCCCCCTCTCCCCTTTCCTCTCCTAACCCGATTTATCCCTTCACCTCCCTTCTACACAGTCTACGCTTCCTCCTTACCCCATCTTCCCTCTCTACCCTGTACAATAATCTATTTACAATCATTATTCCCCCTATCTTTACCTCCTCTCTCACCCTGTTCCTCCTTCTATCCGCAGCTGCTTATAAATCTTCTCCTGCTGCCAATTACACACATTACGTTTCTTCACCACTATCATTTCCTTGGGCAGAGAAAGGCCACCATTCGTCTCTCCCCCAAATAAATGCATTAGTTATCCCTCAGTCACACAATGTAATCCTTATTTTCTCCTCCAGCACGAAGAAAAATCAGTTTTTCCTCCATCAGTCAAGTAAATTATTCCTTTCTCAACCTCGTATCCCGACCATTAATTTCCCCACCACATAACTTACCCATTACCTTCGCCACAAGGAGCACCACCTCCACCGCCTTCATCAACAACAACAACTCTACCACGCACCAAAGCCCAACTATTTTTTCTTCCACACATACCACACAAGGCTTTTTACAGTCTCCTCCTTCTCCTCATCATCGTCTTCGCTTCCTCCTCTTTCTCCCCCTCCTCCTCCTCCTCTTCCTCCGCGTCTCACTCCCTTCTCTCACTCCATCACCCGACAAGGTCATTCGTTTCTTAACCCCACAAAACACTTCTCCTTCACTCCACCGCGCGAATTGAGCCATCACTTTCTCCACCAAATTCCTCCTCCACCACCACCACTTTCCCTTCCACTCCCTCCCATCCACCTCCAGTTTCCCCTCCACCATCATCAACACGCAACCAAGTAAACACGACACTGCCAAAAGCACACTACATCCAGCACCACCACCACCACAACCACCACCACTACCATCACCGTCGACGACACCATTTTGTTCACTCATCCCGAGAATATAATTAACATCTATTCAGGCATAAAAGTAATTAATAATAAGCCTCGTTCAGTACTCTCCCGGCTAAGGCAAGATATTAGAAGCCTTTGTGAGGGCTAAGAAGCGCGTGTAAGCTGAACTGCTGAAAATGAGGGGCTGGAAAAATAATGAGCTGTTGAAAGGAAAGTATGTATGAAAAGAACATGTCTGAACCGAAAAGGTGAAACAAAAGGGACAGAGAGAAAAGTCGTGTTGAAATAGGTGTATAAAAAAGAAAAAAAGGAAAGGAAAAGGAAAAGAGAAAGTTTAAAATAAGGGCGAGGCTGGAGGGGAGTCTGGATCTGGATAACACGCATATAAAGAATAACAAAAGGGAAGATATAAAAAGATGCGTAGAAATATGGATATAAAAAGAGAAAAAAATAAAATAAAAAAGGGAAAACAGGAGAAACAGAAATATTATATATAAAAAGAACGCTACTGAAGGGGAAGAGAAAAACAAAATCGTGTAGAGAAAAGTAGAAAAGAAAAAAGAAAAAGAGAAAAATCTATAAAAAAAAGGCGATACTGAAGAGGAAAGTTGAAACAAAAGGGAAAGAAAAAATATAATGTAGAAATAATTATATAAAGAAGAAAAAAATAAAGAAAAAAGAAGAAAAGGTTAAAGGAAAATGTATATAAAAAATGACGAAACGGAGGAGGAAGGATGAAACAAAATGGAAAAAAAATGATGTGTAGAAATAAAATTGCTTGCCGTCCTTCTCTCAGCTCTGGCATGTGGTGGTCGGTTGCTTTAATTTTTCCATCTTCATTTCTTGGTTTTATATCCGACTCGATTCTATTCTACTGCGCCGCCGCCCGTCCTGCATCACTGTTCTGTTTGCCGACGTCCACTTCCCTTCTTCCTTCCCCTCTGTCATCCCATCTTCCCCCCTTATGATGCGTCTCCTCACTCTTCCTTCCTTCCTTCCTAACTTCGTTCACCTCCCATCGTTCACCATTATTTTCCAGATTCTTTTATCTTCAATGCTCTGTCTGTCTCTCTGTCTGTGTCTGTCTGTCTGTGTATGTCTGTTTATCTATCTATCTATCTATTATCCATCTATCTATCTACCGACCTATCTTTCTTTAAATACAACTATCTACACATCTATCACTTTCATTTTCCTCCCTATTCCCAAGTGCGTGGAATGATTACAAATGATTATCATATTTAACACAACTCTACGGATCGAGACAGTCACATTTCATTAATAATCTATATATCTGATGACAAAACTCTTGGGAGTAATGTTTCAAGAAAATATGGGGATGACAAAGCAAGTAGGTATATAATATCCAGTATAAATAAACTGTTTGACTCAATGAATGTAGTTTAGAGCCATACTTGCATAGATCGCTGGAAAAAAATAGTACGGTGTAAAAAACAAGAAATATAGAAAAACGAGTCAATCATATAGAGAAAAAAATATTTTCATATAAATCAGTTAGAAGATGAAAGCATAAGCAATTACATATACATTTTTCCATGTCCCAGTCTTGTTATTAATAAAATAAATTACAAATACTATGAGGAAAGAAATATATATGTAACGTGTAAGGTTTAAAGCTATGGAAGCAACAGAAGCAGTAATGTCTCTCGAATATAACATCAAACTCCATGATCTTGTATCATTACGATTTACTTCTGACTTCTGATGTGTTCACTATAAATACTGTCAAAACAATAGCATCCATTACAAGATAATACTTGAAGAACGACAACTTCATAAATGAAACCTAATCTCAACCACCACCACCACCACCTCCACCGGCACGACCACAACTGCAACAACCATTACCTTCCTAGGAGCTGCGAGTACTGCCCAGGCGTTAACAGAGCTGAGCAGGTACTCATACAGTTGACGAGACATCAACCCAAGACGCAAACAGGATTACAGGGAGTCTATTTACCATTACGCAAAGGAGAATATGTGCGCTCTCTCTCTCTCTCTCTCTCTCTCTCTCTCTCTCTCTCTCTCTCTCTCTCTCTCTCTCTCTCTCTCTCTCTCTCTCTCTCTCTCTCTCTCTCTCTCTCTCTCTCTCTCTCTCTCTCTCTATATATCTATCTCTCTCTCTATCTCTCTCTCTCTCTCTCTCTCTCTCTCTCTCTCTCTCTCTCTCTCTCTCTCTCTCTCTCTCTCTCTCTCTCTGACATATGCCATGAAAAACAAGAGACTAACTAATATATCATAATGCTAAGCGGATGTTTTCCCAGCTGACGTGACATTTAACAGTTCAAAAAATACATACATAATAAAACAAGGATTCATAGTTATTATTCTGACACGCTATATGTTTCTGTGTGTGTGGTAGTGTGGGTGTATGTGAGGTCATGTATATGTGAATGTGTGTGTGTGTGTGTGTGTGTGTGTGTGTGTGTGTGTGTGTGTGTGTGTGTGTGTGTGTGTGTGTGTGTGTGTGTGTGTGTGTGTGAACAACGTTTTCTTTTCATATATAATAAAAAAAAAGTACGTACAACTTAACTTCTATCTTTGACCTTTGAATATTCTAACAATATAATAACACAATGATAAAGTCATAACGAATGTCTGACAGGTTTTTCGTTAACACCAGAAAACATATCTGAATCTCAAATTTTAATTCTCAAACCTTAATCTGAAACAAACAAACAAAAACACACACGCAATAAACAGCAAGAATCGTAAAGCTAAACAACACACACACACACACACACACACACACACACACACACACACACACACAGACAAACACACAAACACACACACACACAGACACACACGTGGACACTATTACCATCTTAAGCCTGCTATGGCCGTCAACAGGTTTCCAGCCAATCATATTCTCCGATTGACTGATAAACAACCCTCTAAGCCAGTCACGTGCCGGCTTCCCAAAGTAAACAGACCCGAGCACCAATCACAAAACGATGCTCCCCTGGCGTACTGAAGACCTACATAAATCAGGAGTCCCTCGAGCCAGACAGGTATCCCATGCACCCAATCAGCAGAATAGAAAATGAAAACAGAAAAGAAAAGTAACAATTGAAATTCGTGAATCGTAGATGTGTAAACGTTGAGTAATTTTTTCTAACACAATCATAACGCAAAAAAAATGTTTACACTAGTTCTCAAGATATGAATATTTATGCATTGTTCTTGCGGATGAATAATAAACTATATGCTAAAACGAAAACGCTTATAAAAACAGCAAACAAAAATATGCATAGATTATCATGAAAAGGAAAAGCATAAATTATAAAAGCTTTTTTTTTATATAATTTTTCTATATCATTTTTATATTTGTACAGTTTTCTATATCATTTTTTTCTATAGCATTTTTTTATATCATTTTTCTATATAATTTATTATTATTATTATTATTATTATTATTATTATTATTATTATTATTATTATTATTATTATTATTATTATCATGAGAAAGGAAAAGCATAAATTATAATAGCTTTTTTTTCTATATCATTTTCGTGTGGAAGCAGAATGTTGCAAGATTTTTTTCTATTTTGTTTTCACCTTGATATTCCATTTATTTCATTTATCTAATCTCCTTAACATACAAAAAAAATTCCGAAACCAATGATTGCGAGTCAAGTAAGATTCCCACGTATTTTCTGATCTCTTTGTTCCGAACACATAAGCCGATTAGTAATGATGGAACCTAATGATATAATATTTAAACTCAGAATATCCAAGAGCCAAGATAAAGATATTCTTCAAACAATGGCCAAGAAAGTAAACAGAATGACACAAGAAGAGGAAAAGGAAATATATATTCAATCACAGAAAATTCAATAACAAGATATCTATATTATCTTAGGACGACGCAAAAAGTAAAAATAAGAAGAAACAAGAAAACAAGACTAGAAAACGAGAAAAGAAGAAAAGAAAATAAGGAGGAGGAGGAGGAGGAGGAATCGTTAGGTTTGATGAGATAAGCATAGAAAGAAAAAAGCTAATTCTCTCTCTCTCTCTCTCTCTCTCTCTCTCTCTCTCTCTCTCTCTCTCTCTCTCTCTCTCTCTCTCTCTCTCTCTTCCACCCACATTCATCTCTTTCATCGTTCTCTTTCCTTTCCTCCTCTTCGTGCTCCTCCTCCTCCTCCTCCTCCTCCTTTATTTAGTCTTACTCTTATTTATATTATTTTTTTCTTATTTCTTTCTTATTTTAAATCGTTCACTTCCGCCCCCCCCCCTCCTCCTCCTCCTCCTTCTCCTCCTATCTCAAAAAGAGTTGCTTCAGTCTGTTGGAAAGAGCTTACACCGGGTTTCCATAGGGACGCAAAGTGTAAGTGTTTATACTACAATGTACACCATAGTAAGATAGATAGATAAGAAAAGACAAGAAAATATGGAACACTTTCTTAGGGATCCCATCGCAAGCAGCTGGGTGTTGAGGGGACATTTTGGTGGTGGTGGCTGTCGGTTTGGTGGAGAGTGGCAGCCTGTTCCCTCACACTGGTTACAGCTTCTCCTGCTACTGTCCCTCCCTCGCTGTCTTGTGTTCCTTGCTTAATTCTTCCCGTACGGCGCGGGCCACCTTCTTCATTATTCTTTTCAGTTGTTTCTTCGCCACTTTTCCATTCCTTCTTGTGTTGGCGTCCTTGTCCATCACGGGTATGATCGAGACTGTCTGTTCACGGACTATTCTCTCTTGTATGGTGATGATAAACTTCAATTCAGTTTTGTCCGTTTCTTCTTCTCCAGTAGCTTGATTTTCCTGATCTTCTGTAGCATCTTCGTAAGAAACAACCTTCCGTTGATTGACAACTTTTTCTTCTGTTACGGAAGGAGTAATCTTTTCAATAACTGTCTCATTTCTCACAGCGGGAACCTTTTCCTCTGTTACAACAGGGACTTCTTCTTTCTCTTTAGAAACAGTGACAATCTCTTCTGTAACCGAAGGGGCAGCCTGTTCAGTAACCTCCTTTTTTATCACAACAGGAACTTTTCCTTCTGTCGCCGTAGGGGCAGCCTGTTCAATAGCCCTTTCTTGTGGGGCATTCTGTTCAATAACCCTTTCTTGTGGGGCATTCTGTTCAATAACCCTTTCTTGTGGGGCATTCTGTTCAATAACCCTTTCTTGTGGGACATTCTGTTCAATAACCCTTTCTTGTGGGTCATTCTGTTCAATAACCCTTTCTTGTGGGGCATTCTGTTCAATAACCCTTTCTTGTGGGGCATTCTGTTCAGTAACCCTTTCTTGTGGGGCATTCTGTTCAATAACCCTTTCTTGTGGGACATTCTGTTCAATAACCCTTTCTTGTGGGGCATTTTGTTCAATAACCCTTTCTTGTGGGGCATTCTGTTCAATAACCCTTTCTTGTGGGTCATTCTGTTCAATAACCCTTTCTTGTGGGACATTCTGTTCAATAACCCTTTCTTGTGGGACATTCTGTTCAATAACCCTTTCTTGTGGGACATTCTGTTCAATAACCCTTTCTTGTGGGACATTCTGTTCAATAACCCTTTCTTGTGGGACATTCTGTTCAATAACCCTTTCTTGTGGGACATTCTGTTCAATAACCCTTTCTTGTGGGACATTCTGTTCAATAACCCTTTCTTGTGGGACATTCTGTTCAATAACCCTTTCTTGTGGGACATTCTGTTCAATAACCCTTTCTTGTGGGACATTCTGTTCAATAACCCTTTCTTGTGGGACATTCTGTTCAATAACCCTTTCTTGTGTCACAACAGGAACTTTTTCTTCTGTCGCTGTAGGGGCGGCCTGTTCAATAGCCTTTTCTTGTGGGACAGCCCTTTCAATAACCCTTTCTTGTGGGACATTCTGTTCAATAACCCTTTCTTGTGGGACATTCTGTTCAATAACCCTTTCTTGTGGGACATTCTGTTCAATAACCCTTTCTTGTGGGGCAGACTGTTCAATAACCCTTTCTTGTGGGACAGCCCTTTCAATAACCCTTTCTTGTGGGACAGACTGTTCAATAACCCTTTCTTGTGTCACAACAGGAACTTTTTCTTCTGTCGTCGAAGGGGCAACTTTTTCAACAACCTCCTGTTGAGGGACTACCGGGACTTTTCCTTCTGTCACCGAGGGGATAATCTTTTCAATAACCTTCTTCTCCTCAGCTACGAGAGGAAGTTCTGCTTGCTCCTTAGAGACACTTACGATCTCCTGTGTCACCGAAGGGGCAGCCTGCTCAACAACCTTCTCCTTTGTCACAACGGGGAGTTTTTCTTCCGTCACCGAGGGCACAACCTTTTCAATAACTTTATCTTCTTTAACAACGTGGACTTTTCCTTCCGTCGCCGTAGGGGGAATCTTTTCAGCAACGGTCTGATTTGTCACAACGGGGACCTTTTCTGCTACCACCGAAGGGGTAACAGGTTTAACAACTCGAGTCACAACGGAGTCTTTTCCTTCTCCCACCGAGGGCACATCCTTTCTAACAACCTTCGCCGGCGTCACAGCAGGAACTGTCTTTTCAACAACTTTACCGTCTTGAGTGATAGGCGTAGTATTTGTTTCTTCAGCCTTTTCTTTTTCTTCCTTCATCTTGTTTTTCACGTCATCAACTTGGTGTTTCAAGTCTTCAATTGTTTCATTAAGATGTTTTTCGTTACGAACCTCTTTGATGTCGCTATTACACACATTCTTTTCGACTTCTTTTTGAATTACAGTTTCTTTCTCGACATCTTTTCCATCACTCTTCTCTGTAATATTCTTCTTCTCCACAGATGTCACTTTCGTGCTTTCCTGTGAAGGTAGAAGTTCTTCCTTCTCTTTCACAACAACTTCATTCGTTATATTGCTGGGCAGAATCTCCTTTCTTTGTTCTGTTCCTTTTGCCTTCTGAAGTCCATCATCCTTCTCTGTAACATTCCTCTCCTCCACAGATGTCACATTAGTGCTTTCCTGTGAAGGTAGAAGTTCTTCCTTCTCTTTCACAACTGCTTCGTTCGTTATATTGCTGGGCAGAATCTCTTTTCTTTGCTCTGCTCGTTTTGATTCGGTTTCTTGACCCGTTTCATCGGTATCATTAAAGACTTTCCTTTCTATCGTCTTAAAGGTGTCGTTAGAGGCTATTACTGAACTTGTCTTCATTGGATAAGTCATCTTCGGTGGTTCTCTAAGTTGTCCCTTGTAAAGATCTCGGTATTCCTCAAGAGCGGCTCTCACCGCTGCCGCACACGAGGAGTCCACATCCGGGAGCACCTTCAGCCCCGGTACCCGGGAGCCCTCCACCTGAGGCCCGGCCACTAGCACTACGAAGACCGTCCCAACAATGAAGAGGTTCATGTTTGCTGAATGAAAGTTTATGAAATTAAGAAGAGTTACGGTTTTGTCACAGAAAACCAATCTGGGATTGAAAACAGAATGGCCTCCGGAACACAGACTGGCATGGAAAATAATCCTCTCGGGTCTTCCTCCGTTATAGGAACACACACGACGGCGAGAAATTGGGATGTAAAGTCTGGTGTGTGTGTGTGTGTGTGTGTGTGTGTGTGTGTGTGTGTGTCTGAAACATCGGAGGAGGACTGAGACTAGAGGCTGGGTAGAATACCTGTAGAAAGGAAGGAAAGGAGGGGATAATGTCCTCAAAGTGTAAGGGAGGGTGACAACTCTTGGATAGACTACCCAGAGAAAGGAAAAAAAAGGTAATAGTTCGAAGAGAAAGGAAGAAGTCCCTTTTAGTCGCCTTTTACGACACGTAGGGAATACGGTGGCAGAGGAGGAGGAGGAGGAGGAGGAGGAGGAGGAGGAGGGAAGATAATGACACTGAACAACAATATTAACCTTTTTTTTTATTTACATCATTTATCTTCTTCGTAGTTCCTGACCTGTCACCTCTAACACACACACACACACACACACACACACACACACACACACACACACACACAAAGAGAGGGAGAGAGAGAGAAGGAAAGGTTAACGATACAGCATTTCCTGGGATAAACGAGGAAGCGAGCTAAACAAAGACGGATAAAAATACATAGAATAATGGAACATGATAAAAATGGGATGAATGAATGAAGGATTACGAGCCGGATTAAATCACTGCCGAGCATCAATAGAGAGAGAGAGAGAGAGAGAGAGAGAGAGAGAGAGAGAGAGAGAGAGAGAGAGAGAGAGAGAGAGAGAGAGAGAGAGAGAGAGAGAGAGAGAGAGAGAGAGAGAGAGAGAGAGAGAGAGAGAGAGAGAGAGAGAGAGAGCGAGAGAGAGAGAGAGAGAGAGAGAGAGAGAGAGAGAGAGAGAGAGAGAGAGAGAGAGAGAGAGAGAGAGAGAGAGAGAGAGAGAGAGAGAGAGAGAGAGAGAAACGTATGTGTGCTTATATGTATGAATGTGAATGTATGTATGTCTATATATGAATGCTCGAAAACGTATGTATGTATGTATGTGTGTGTGTGTGTGTGTGTGTGTGTGTGTCATCGTGCACCCAATATATTCATTTCAATGCTTTCAATGAAATGCCGAGAGCGGCGCCCATAATAGGGAGCCTTTCATCAGGGTCCATCCACGACAGCAATTAGCGAAGACCCACGAGGGACAGAGGACCATATTATACACCTGGGCTAAAGGGACGCACCGGGGGAGACAGGTAAAGGGAGGGACGGTCAGGGAGGGAGACGGAGAGGGCAACAAAAGGGTGATGAAGAGGGGGAGGGAAGGGAAGGGTAGGGAAAGAATACAGGCTTGGGGTGGGTGGTAGACGGAGCAGGCGGCAAGAAGGAGGGGAAGTGATGGGAGACACTGCGGTAGACAGGTAGAGGGGAGGGAGGGTAAGGGGTGGAGGATGGAGACAAAGAGAGTGAGAAGAGGTAGAAGGAGGGATGGGAAGGGAGAGTGAAGAGTAGGGAAAGAACACAGGTGAGAGGGTGCGATGACAGGGAGGCAACCAAAGAGAAGATATAAATAGAAGAACGGGACATGAAGAAGAGAGAGGAAGGGAAATGGAGTAAAGGGAAATAAGAGAAGGGAGAGGACAGAAGCAAAAATGGTAGACAGGGTTGGCAAGGAGGACGATGAGGCAAAAAAAAAAAAGAATTATAGGGAAGGGAAAGGAGTAAAATGGAAGAAGAAATGAAAGAATAGGAGAGGAAAGGGACGGGACAGACGCAGAAATGGTAGACAGGGTTGACAAGGAAGACGATGAAAGGCAAAAAATTAAATAAACGAAGGATAGAGAAGGAAAAGGAATGAAATGGAAGAAATGGAAGAGTAGGGAAGAAAAGGGTAGGAATGGGCCAGGACGGTAAGGGACGAGAAAGTTATGGAAGGGAAGGTAGAAAAAATCACGAAAATGGAAGGGAAACTTAGGAAAATAATTGGCATGGAAGGAAGAGGAAGGAAAGGGGATGGAACGCAAGGTAACATCACGGAATCGCAGGAGGAGGATAGAAGTGGTAAGGAAGAGGATGAGACGTGATGGAAAGTAAAGTACAGAGATGAAAAGAAAAAGGAAAGGAAAAAAAGGAATGATGAACCGATTTAAGCTAAGTGAGAGGCAGTATAAAAAAAAAAGGAAAACTAGATGCGAAGAGGTGGAATAAGAAAACTGGAATGAGGATGACCAGAGGGAAGTAAAGCGAAGAGAAGGAAAACAAATATAATAATAATAAAATAAAAATTAAAATGGAAGGCTACGTGGATGAGAGCCTATGGACGCAATGAAAACGAGGAAGATAGGAGCAGGAGAGAGCAGGATATGAAGGAATCCGGCGACTGGGAAATATCGAAGTGAAAGCTGAGAGGTAATGCAGCGAGGGAGAGGAAAATAAAGGAAGGGGAACGAACGAGAGGGCGATGATAGAGGAGAGGGCTGAAACGATGCTGAGAGGGAAGAGGGAACAAAAGGAGAGGAAGAATGTGCATGATACGAAAAAAATACATGGAGGTTAAACTTCTACTCAGAGATAGATACAAGTAGATAGATAAACGTATTGGATAGAGAATTAGAGACTATTGATATACAAAAAATGAACTGTAAGAAATAAGTTGTGGAAAAAGATCGCCATTTCCTTTTGTTCATTTGCTTTAGATTCTCTTTTTTTCTTTTACGTTTTATACTATATGAACCCGTGAAGGAAGATTTTGGTACCAGAAAAAAGGCTTGTGAAGTAAATAGATCGAAGAAAATATATTACCTCTTATAAAGGAAGCTTGTTTATTTGATATGAAAGGTTAAGAAATCTTCAGGAGAATGCATTACTGTTTGTTTTGATATTTTACGAGTATGTGATATATTTGCGTGTTTCCTACTTCCCATTCTCTCTTTTTATCATCGTCTTTCACTTCTTCCTTCTTCCCTTCCTCCTTCTCCATCATCATTTTTTTCCTTCTCCTCCTCCTCCTCCTCCTCCTCCTTCCTCTCCTCTTCATTCTCTCCCCATCCTCACACCGTTTCAACTTCCCAATATCTGTTTTTATCAGTCTTTCACTTCCTCCTCCTTCCCCTTCCTCCTCCTCCATCATCATTTTTTTACTTCTCCACCTCCTCCTTCCCCTCCTCTTCATTCTCTTCCCATCCTCACACCGTTTCAACTTCCCAATATCTGTTTTTATCAGTCTTTCACTTCCTCCTTCTTCACCTTCCTCCTCCTCCTCCATCATCATCTTTTTTCCTTCTCTTCCTCCTACTCCTTCCCCTCCTCTTCATCACCTTCCCATCCTTACGTATCCTTCAAGCTTTGTCTTCCTCTCTGTCTCAGTCATCATCATCTTTGTCCTCCTCCTCCTTCCCCTCCTTTTCATTCCCTTCCCATCCTAACGTCTCCTCCACCACACCTTTCTCCTTCCCTCTTTCTCTTCGCTACACTTCTCCTTCGCCCTCGTCAATAATTAAGAAGAAGACGCCGAGGGGTTTCGTAACAAGCCGCGCCACCTCCTCCCCTCCTATCCTCTGCCCCCTTCCCACCCCTCCTCTCCTATTTTCCTCCCCCGCCTCCTCATCTTCCCAGCCTCCCTCCCCCCCTCCCCCCCCTCCCACAGTGCATCAACCATCATCACCCCTTCCTCTTTCCTTACCCTTCTCCGTTCCCTGCTCCTTTTTTCTTCTTTCCTTTTCTTCCCTTCTACGCTATGTAACTATGCGAGCTGAGTTTTCACACCCATTTATTAACTTATCCTATTTTTTCACTATTATCTATGTTATTTTCTTTATTGCTACCTGATTTTTTTTTATAATTCAATTGTCTTCGCTTTTTATATCTAACATTTGCTTTCTCTCCTTATTGTTTTCAAGCTGACTAATTTACTTACTCCAATACTTTCACTTATGTTCTTACTGCTCGCAATGTTGTTTATTTTTTTGGTACGTTTTTCATATGTTTGTCTTGTCATTCCTCCATCTAACATCCACTTACTCCTCCTTCTACATTCCTACTTATTTAACTACGATCTTACTTTCTTTTTGCTAACTTTTCTTTCTATACTTTTTATGTCCTTTCTCTGCTTATGCTTGTATACTTGCTTTTGTCATCCCCTACTTAGGTTACTTTAAAGCATGTCCTATTTGCTGGTATCGCTATGGTCTTAAGTAACCCATCTATTGTTTATATTCTTACATGTTCCTAATTTCTCGATCTAATGATTTTAAAGCCTTCCTAACTCCTTGCTACTCGTCATTAATTTTACTCTCTTTGTACAATTCTAAAATCCGTTTTCTCAATTAATTCTTTCCCATCCATTATATTTTGGTCATATTTTCACCTCCGTTGCTTTGGGTTATTCCTCCTTTTATCAGAGTTCGTTGTATTTCCTCCCTTCCATACCATTCTTTCCCTCCCGGTCGCTTCCCACTCTCAGTTCTATTCTACCTTTTCGCAGCCCTAACCCTTTTATTTGGTATCTCCTCACCACGGCCAGTCTTCAGGGCCTCACCTTCGCTCCCTCCCTTTGTTTTCTGTCCCATTTCATTACACCAAACAGCACTTACAGCTCCGGGAGGGTACTGTTGAATGTGTGTGTGTGTGTGTGTGTGTGTGTGTGTGTGTGTGTGTGTGTGTGTGTGTGTGTGTGTGTGTGTGTGTGTGTGAGTGTGTGTTAATTAGCCTTCGCGATGCGGGTTGGTAAGCGAGCAACGACCCGTCACTGCACACACACACACACACACACACACACACACACACACACACACACACACACACACACACACACACACACACACAATTAGAGGTCCCCCTTACATTCATCCCCATACGAGAAAGAAAACGAAAAAGTCAACCAGAAAAAAACACATCAAAGCTGAAACTCTTTAGGGCAAATATATATCCAAGAAAAACAGTTGACATAAAACCACAATCAATAGAAAAATTATATTCGTTGAAGGGAGCAGAGAAGGGACGTGGTGGGATAGTAGGAGGAATGAGCCAATATCCTTCCTCCTCCTCCTCCTCCTCCTCCTCCTCTAGGGGTACCGAAATGACCCGCTTAACAACCTGTGATCTGGGCCATTAAAGGGAAAGTCTCAGAGGAGGAGGAGGAGGAGGAGGAGGAGGAAGATTAAAAAAGAAGGTATAAGGAAGTAGTTCAAGTATTGGAGACAAGAACAAATGGAGGAAATAATGTGAAACCAAAGAGAGAGAGAGAGAGAGAGAGAGAGAGAGAGAGAGAGAGAGAGAGAGAGAGAGAGAGAGAGAGAGAGAGAGAGAGAGAGAGAGAGAGAGAGAGAGAGAGAGAGAGAGAGAGAGAGAGAGAGAGAGAGAGAGATAGAGAGAGAGAGAGAGAGAGAGAGAGAGAGAGAGAGAGAGAGAGAGAGAGAGAGAATGATGAATATAGATTGAAGGAGTGAATAAATAAATGAACAAAAGAATGAAAGAATTAAGGCATAGGAACGAAGGGAGGAGAAAGAAATACATGAGAGAGATTAAGGAATGCGTGACTGAATGAATGAATAAAACCAAAATCCAGTGAGTAGCTTTTTTTTTCATATTTGTTTCCTTTTTTTATGCCCTTGAGCTGACTCCTTTGCTGTAAAAAAAAAAAAAAAAAAACAAGTACGCAAATGAAGATAAAAGACACAATGAATGATAAATATAGAAGACGAATCAAAACAACTTACAGAAAACATGACTGCATCCTGCTTAACCCTTCCTCCCTACCCCCAACACACACGGAGATGACATGACCTTCCTAGAGTCAAAGAAACCAGACCAGAGACCAACCTTCAAGAGAACCTCCCCCATCCCTTCCTTATCCACAACCGCATTCCTCCACCACAGCCACCAGCCCCTTTCCCACCACCACAGAACACTTGCCCATTACTCATCCCAGCCTCCCCCCCCACACATAGGTATTAGCAGCCGTCCCATCACCCATGTACCCCAAAGTCATCCATAAGTCCCCTACACTCCCACTCAGCCTTAAGCACAGCCCACTACACTTCCTTCACCCAAATCACACCCCACAGGTACATATGAGCATTCACCACCGTCAGCCCTTCGCCAGACACAACAGGAAAAGTCTCCCATTCCTCTGCCCGGCAACCACACATGTTCACGACCAAACAGCCCCCTTCCTCTTCTTTATCCCCATTCTCACCCCCTTTTCGTCTCCCCTCTTCTCCTCCCCTTTTATATACAAACAATGACCCCCTCTCCTCTGTTACTAATACCTTTACTTCTCCTTCTTCCTCCTCTACACCCCCCACTCTTCTAAACACAACCTCCCCCTCACTTCCCTTCTGCACACCGACAAAGACGCCCACTTCTTCCTTCCGCTCCCCCCTCGCCTTCGTTACCAATGCCTTCCTCAAACTCCCCCTCCCCTGCCACCCCTGACTTCCTCCCACACCTGCTTCAGACAGTGAGGGATCGAGGCCAGGGACAACTCGCGTAAATTTATCGTCCCGTCGTTGAAGGCGCGAGCGTTTTGCGTTGACTCCCTCGTTGATTACTTTTGTGCGTGTGTGTGTGTGTGTGTGTGTGTGTGTGTGTGTGTGTGTGTGTGTGTGCTAATACTGCTAATACACTATACATATCGTCATTCACTACTGCCCACACACATGACTTCATTTACCCCTGCCAACCAACACACCTGACTATTTACCACTGTCACTACATAACATTTCATTCGCTACTGTCAATTCACATAACCTCATTTACCATCACCAACATAGACAACTTCATCTACCTGGTCCACGCACACAACCTTCAATTAACTCACCTCTACAGCGTACACTTCATTATCCGCTGACATTAATTCACTTCAGAGCAAATTCCAATCAGGCATCAACCGGCCTCCACCAAGCAGCCCTCTATGTTTCCTGGCGACCTTGTAGTATACCTCTGTTTGCACCCCATCAGTAGCGTTAAAAGATGTAGATTGTCAACAGGAAGGAGGTGGAGGAGGAGGACGAGGAAGACGGGAGGGGAAGGCACGACGTAACCTTTAGGGACACCAACACACACACACACACACACACACACACACACACACACGCTACATAATGGACACACACAAGGCAACATTAATTAATTATCGACAATTCCGTGTAGGTTAGTCTCTCCGAGGCATTTGTCAAGTCATTATTCTAAAAGGCTTGGGGAGCGGCACATTGGTATTTCTCCATAACACACAGACACACACACATCTCTCTCTCTCTCTCTCTCTCTCTCTCTCTCTCTCTCTCTCTCTCTCTCTCTCTCCATTTCTATATACTGTCACTGTTTTGAGGTTTAAGTTCAGAGAGAAAAGAGACGAATGCAGAAGGACATTTAAGATTCAGAGTCGGTAAATATTAGAAAGTTTGTAAGGTTAAGAGCATGAAAAGAGTATAGAGAAGTAAGAGGAGGAGGAGAAAGTTTAGGGAGGAGGACGAGGAGGATGAGCAGGAGGTGGAGAAAGAGGAGAAGAAAACGGAGGAGAAAGATGAATAAGTAATGGAAAAAGGACGAAGTTAAGAATGAGAATTTCTTTTACAAACTTTGCGAAGTGGCGAAGTTTAAACGCTACGTATAAGGTAACAGAGAGAGAGAGAGAGAGAGAGAGAGAGAGAGAGAGAGAGAGAGAGAGAGAGAGAGAGAGAGAGAGAGAGAGAGAGAGAGAGAGAGAGAGAGAGAGAGAGAGAGAGAGAGAGAGAGAGAGAGAGAGAGAGAGAGAGAGAGAGAGAGAGAGAGAGAGAGAGAGAGAGAGAGAGAGAGAGAGAGAGAGAGAGAGAGAGAGAGAGAGAGAGAGAGAGAGAGAGAGAGAGAGAGAGAGAGAGAGAGAGAGAGAGAGAGAGAGAGAGAGAGAGAGAGAGAGAGAGAATTTAGATTTATTTTTTAGATAAGCCATTTCCTAGGAATTTGTGCGTTTCCCTTTAAACTTTTCTATCCTAAAATATCCATACCTGTCGAGTCCTTTCTTCCCTCACCTGTATTCAGAAGTAACACCTTTCACTTTTCTTATACATACAACCCCCCCCCCCCCCCTCCACCACCCGGGGAGTCAGTTGCTGTGTACATAATGAACATTGAAAAGGAAAATGTTGAAGCAGGGAAAAGGAAAATGAGAGTGATGATTTAGTAGCATGAGAATCAGGAGGGAGGGAAAGAGATAAAGAGAAAGGAGGGAGAGAAGGAGAGCAGATAGGAACATAAAGTAGAAGGGGAAAGAACGAAGAGGAAAGATATGAAAGCAAAGGATAAGGAGAAGAAGAAAGCTGAAAAAAAAAGAAAAAAAAAAAAAAAAATGGAAGTGGAAAGGCAATGTTGGGATGATGATGGGGAGAGAGAGAATAAAAAAAAGTAGAGAGAGAAAACTGCGAAACACAAGGGAATGATGAGATAAGGAGGTGAAAGAAGGAGAAGAAAAAAAAGTAGAGAGAGAAACTAGGGAATGATGAGATAAGAGAAGG
Organism: Eriocheir sinensis; assembly: GCF_024679095.1. Taxonomy (NCBI): domain Eukaryota; kingdom Metazoa; phylum Arthropoda; class Malacostraca; order Decapoda; family Varunidae; genus Eriocheir; species Eriocheir sinensis. The sequence continues at coordinate 93,978 of NW_026111928.1, forward strand.
AGGAAGGAGAGGATAAAAAAAAGAGAGAGAGAAACTGCACAAGGGAATGATGAGATAAGAGAAGGAGGAAGGGAGAGGATAAAAAAAAAGTAGAGAGAGAAACAGCAAAACACAAGGGAATGATGAGATAAGAGATGAAAGAAGGAAGAGGATAAGAAAAAGGCAGAGAGAGGAACTACGAAACACAAGAGAATGATGAGATAAGAGATAAGAGAAAAGAGTAACAAGGAGAGATGATACAGGATGGGAGGGAATGGTACGATAAGAGAAAGAAGATAAAGAAAGAGGAGTAGGGAGTGATAACAGAGTAGGTGAAAGATAAATTAGGTTAAACAGGTAGACAAAAAGAGTAGGAATCAGGAAAAAAAGAATTACCTGGAATGAGTGACGAGGAAAAGACTAAACACTAAAGATCACGAGGGGCAAAGACAGGCCTAAAAAATGACCCTCTAGGAATCAAAAGAAGGACCTGCCCCTCCAAAGGCCGGAAGATTGCAGATGTAAACAGTTTTGACAGAAGGAAGGGAGGGGAGGAAGGAAGGAAGGAGTGAGGAGGGAGAGGGAAAGAGGGAAGTGACAGAGGGAGGGAAGGAAGGAAGGAGCGTGAGAAGGGAAAGATTGAAGAAGAAGGAAGGAAGTTGAGGAGAGAGGAAAGAGAAAGAATGAAGAGGAAGAGAGGAGAGAAGAGATTGAAAAGGGAGGAAGGACGCTGAGGAGGAAGGAGGGAAAGAAGGAAGTGTCAAAGGAAGGAAAAGAAGGAAGGAGGCTGAGGAGGGAAGGAGGGAAGAAGGAAGTGACGAATGGAGAGGAAGGAAGAGAGAGAGAAGAGAGAGAGAGAGAGAGAGAGAGAGAGAGAGAGAGAGAGAGAGAGAGAGAGAGAGAGAGAGAGAGAGAGAGAGAGAGAGAGAGAGAGAGAGAGAGAGAGAGAGAGAGAGAGAGAGAGAGATATAGAGAGAGAGAGAGAGAGAGAGAGAGAGAGAGAGAGAGAGAGAGAGAGAGAGAGAGAGAGAGAGAGAGAGAGAGAGAGAGAGAGAGAGAGAGAGAGAGAGAGAGAGAGAGAGAGAGAGAGAGAGAGAGAGAGAGAGAGAGAGAGAGAGAGAGAGAGAGAGAGAGGAGGAAGAAAAGGGAGATGAAAGTTGGAATATGTGACAGGAGGAGACTAGGAATGATATGAAACTTTATACGAGTGTTAAGATGAGAAGGGAAGCTTAGAAAAGGAAGGAGAGGGAGGGTCTATTCAGGAGCGGGGAGGCGGAGAGAAAAGGAGAACTAGAGGGAGATGAAGAGACAGAAGATACAAGAATGAGAGGAAGAAGGAAGAGGAGCAGAAGAAGAGAAGAGATGAAGAGAGACACGAAGGAGATGATGACGAGAGGAAAAAGGAAGAAGAGCAGGGAGAAAAAAAAAAGAGAAGGAAGATAAAGGGAGGCGTGAAGGACGATGATGAGGAAGACGGAAAAGGATCAAAGAAAAAAAGAAGAGAAGAGAGATGAAGGGAAGCGAGGGGCGAAAATGAGAGGGAGAAAGAAGACGAGTAAGCATCGTAAAGAGAAGGGTACTGGAGAGGAGACCAAGAAAGATGAGAAGAAGGAGGAGGAGGAGGAGGTACGGATAATATTAAACTTGAATGAGGAAGTTGATAAAAAGGATTAAATAGGTGAACACTGAATTGGCGTATTATAATTATATCGAGGTTAAAAGATAAAGTAGAGCTACCCAAAGTTACTGCAAAATAATATCTGGAACACAAAATAGCTAATTGAACAAAAATGAGTGCATATATAATCCATCCAGCCATTATAGTTTCTCCCTCCTTGGTCACGCGCGCATCCCAAAGAATCATTAATCTTTCATCTTTCCTTTCCTTCCTTCCTATCTCCTCTTTTTTATCTCCTCCTCTTCCTCCATCTCTTTGTTTCTTGCCTCCACCTTCCGCTCCCTTCCAGTTTTTCTCTTCGTTTTTATCTTCCTTCCTTCCTTCCTTACTTTTTTTCTGATTTTCTTCCTCTCTGACTCTCTGACTGTCCGTGTGTGTGTTTGTGTGTCTGTTTGTCTGTCTATCTGTCTGTCCATCTGTCAATCATTCTTCCCTTCCTTCCCCTACTAAAGTTATTCATATCCTTCTTCCCCTCTGCCTTCCCTCCCCTTCCCTTCCCTTCCCTTCCCTTCCCTCCCTTCCCTTCGCTTCCCTTCCCTTCCCTTCACTTCCCTTCCCTTCCTTCCCCTTTCTCACCCGCGGCCAGGAGAAGAGAGGAGAGAGAAGAGAGGGAAAGTGAAGGGACAGGTAAGGATGCTGGAGTATAACAATTTACCTGTGCCATATCAACAACAACATCAAAAACAAAAATAAACAACAATAACAGAAGCACAACAACAAGAACAAAGACATCAACCAACAACAACACAACAAGAAACACAAAACTAAGAACGAAGACAAATTTACAACATTAACAACAACAGTGACAGCGACAACAAACTGCGTAAGACCTTGTTTACGTTCTTCTGAAGGCGCGGGACGAATTTGTTTACTTATTGTCCTTGAGGAAGCAGAGGCGGTGGCGAGCGAACAGGCACTGACGGATAAAGAGGAAGAGAAAGAGGAGAAAGAGGAGTAGTAATGGTAAAGGATAAAGAGGAAGAGGAAGAGAAACAAGAGGGACAGGAGTAGTAAAGAAGGGCAAGAAGGAGACGCAGAATTATAAACAGGAATACGAAGGAATCAATGAATGGGGCAGATTTCTTTGTGTGTGTGTGTGTGTGTGTGTGTGTGTGTGTGTGTGTGTGTGTGTTTATGGGAGTGAAAGAGATGAGAGATGCAGGCTTAATTAAGAAAGAAAGAAGAGAACAGAAGCAGAAAAGAATGACGAGGAAAGAGACGCAAGGTGATAAACAGAAAATCAAAATGAAATATGAAAGGGATACAGCAGTTTTTTTCTTCTTCAGGGGCGATAAGAGAAGTAAAGAAAAAGTTTAAAAAAAGGAAGATAGGAATGACGAGCCAGGAGATGGAGAATATGACGCCAAGGGAAATGAAGGAGAATGATGGGAAGAAGAAAAAGAAGGCGAGATAACGGAAGCAAAAGATGATGAAAGGGTGAATGAAGAGGGGAGGAAATAGCTGTCAGACTGTGCCGTTGAAATGATGAAGAACAAAAGAAAAGAACAGAGAAGGTAAAGAAATATAGGGAAAGGAGAGAATGGGAAAAAATGGAGATGTCAAAATGGAGAAATACCTGAGATTAAAACAAAATATATGGATGGAGAGAAATGTGGAGAAGAAGAATAAAGAGATGAAAGAAAAGGAAGAGGAAGATAGAGAAGAAGACGCATGAAAAAAAAAAAGATGTATAAAAACTTAGACGAAAAAAAAGGAGAATAAAGTAAGAGGAGAATATAGTGCCGAACAAAGTAAGGGATGAAGAGTAGAGAGAAAAGGAGGGATGGAAGTAAGAGAAGGAAGGAGGGAGAAAAGAAAAGTGGTTGATAGATATGTGGAGTGGCGCGGATGTAACGAAGAAGGAGGAGAGTGGAGGTAAGGTGGAGGAGGATGGGGAGTAGGGAGGAAGGGAGGAGAGAAGTGTCAAGGTATTGGAGTGGTGGGTAGACGTGTGAGGCCGTGTGGGTGTAACGCGGGAGGAGAGTGGAGGTTAGGTAAAGGCGAACAAGGAGAAGGGAAGGAGGGACGGGAGGGAAAAGAGAAGGTATCAATCAAGGCAGCAAGGTGATAGGTATATATATGGTGTCGTGTGGGTGTAACGAGGGAGAAAGGAGCGCGGAGGAGGAAAATAGGGAGGGAGGGAGGGAGGAGAGAGAGAAGAGACATGTCAAGGTGTGAGCGGTGGGTGTCTGGCATGTGGGGGCGCCTCAGGCTGTTTGTCACTTACCTGTCAGGTGTACAGGTGAGGATGCCTAGCGGGGAAGTGTATATCACCTCGCTCGACGGTAACTATTTCGTTTTGTTTGACGCCGAGTCACGCGAGGCACCACAACGACCTGCCTCCCTATCCCGCCACGCCCCGACACTTGCTCGATGAACCTTACCTGGATAAATAGAAAAGGCTTTGTGGCAGTCAGAACAAAAATACTTATTCCAGATTCATTCCAATGTAGGATATAAAAATGTATAGTTGTATTGTAACCAGCTGCTATTTATAAATGAAGTATATACACCTATCGAACCTAGTGCAATCTAACATTATACAAAACTATTATACAAAACGTGTCACAGTGTATGAATAACATTGTGACAATCTAAAATAAAAATCGCTGTATCGACCCCGATGCACTGTATAGAAAAGCTGAGTATTTTTATCCTGCGGCAGCTCATGAATATGTATTTGAACCAAAGTAACAAGTTGCAATCTAAAAATGGAATTGGAAACCCGTTGCAATGCATAAAACGAGCGGCGTCTTCTTAATCTTATGCAGTGAGTATGATAAGTAAACATATATGTATAATTTTTACTCTGAAAAATATCTTTCAAACAACAACAACAAAAGAAAAAGAATGTCTTGCAATCTTGAAAAATCGCAATTTTCTTTAATAATAAAAAAAAAATCTGGCTGACGGTATTTTGTTGATGCCTAAAACAACAAGTGCAATGCATCGCTCTCTCCCTCTTCCTCCTTTTGCCTCACTCTCAAAACTGTACTAACTGAGGAAACAAACTTTATCTTACTCGTAAACTTTATTCCGCTTACGTTCGCACACAAACCTCCCCTCTTTCGCCCTCAAAATCCAGTGACTACGTTTTCCTCTTTTTCTACACATAGTTCAGAAAGAAAGTCTCCTCGTCGGTCTTTGTTCCCAAGTCGACAATCTGTAATTGGTGTCGTTAGTCAACCTTCGCGGCCGCTGTACTTTTGGCCGAAGAAACCTTTTTAAGAATGTCGTGATGAATGCCTTTAATCTCGCCCCAAAACTTTGACCTCAAAACTCATCCCAAAAGAAATTAAAGAACCGTCCCAGAAGAAAAGGAAATATATAAGACGAAAGAAAGAGCGGGAGAATGTTGCCAAGAAATAGAAAGATAGAAGTTTAGAGATAAGGTAAAGTCCTGCGAGGGAGGAAGAGGAGGAAGAGTAAGAACAGAGAGGGGAATGAGGTAGAAGAAACAAAAGGAAAGGGAAAGATGAAGCTAGAAAATGTTACAAAGAAATAGAAAATAGAAATAGACAAGGCAAAAGATAAGAGAAAGTGCTGCTCGGAAGAGAGGAGATCGAATAAGAACAAGAGAGGAAGAAGGTAGAAGAAACAAAAGGAAAAGTCGAAAAAGTCGTCAGGGGAAAAAGAAGGAAAGAAAGAACAGTGCTAAAATAAAAGTGCTAAAAGGAAAAAGCAGAAAAGAGTTAAAAAAAGAAGCGAGAAAGTGCACGAACAAGAAAAATTGAGAGGAAACAGAACACTCATGAGAGAAAGAAAGAGAGAAGGAAAGAAGAAAGCTAAAGGGACGCTGGGGGAAAGAATCACTAAAAATGAAAAAAAATACACGGAAATGAACAGTGAAAAAAAAAAACTAGAAAATGTAAGAATGAAAAAGCGAAAGAAAGAGACAAGAAATGATCAGAAAATGCTGGGAGAAGGAGATAAACAAAAGTGAAGATGGCGGTGAAGCAAAAAAAGAAAAAGAAAACAAGGGAAAGAAAAAGGAACACTTGCAAAATAAGAATACCTGGTCAAGTTTTTCTATCTGCTTGTCCTCGGCAGTTACCTAACAAGGCCACATCACAAATTACACCACAGCTACCTTCCCTTATTTAACAAACCCACATAAACTAAGGAAGAGGGGGAAGAGGAGACGGAGGAAAATATTTTACTGTCTTTCGTGTGGGAGAGGAGACAGGTAAAAATATATTGCGTGTGCCTTCAGGGAGTGCAAGAAAGCGTAGAATTGGATCCGACTCTGTATCACCTATGGAAGCTTGTGTACATCTAACTGCATTCCTCCTTAAATTGAACCTATACATTGGCTTCACTCTGTCCCTCTATGGCCTAGAGAAACAGACACACAAACAGACTCACACACAGACACAGACAGGCTCGCGAGAAGGAAATTCGAGGTAGAATTGTCCAATGGAGAGAGAAAAGGCAGCGACAGAAGCCAGCCAATCCAAGTGAAGGTAAAAATGACAGATGAAAGCAATTTATGGAGAGGGAGACAGGGGAGGAGAATAATGGCCTGCGAGATAGAATACTGGAGGCTGCGGACGAGGCGGTGAAGGGGAGGTGCGGGCGAACTAGTGGTGGTGGTGGGGTGGTGACGAAGAGGTGGTGGTGATAAAGGGAGGGGAAGACAAGGTAGTAATGGTGGTGATGGGGATGAAGAGAGGTCCGAAAGAGGTGTTGAAGGGGAGGTGAGGACGAGGGGATAAAGAAAAGGTGCGGTGGTGTTGAAGGTGGTGGTGTTGTGGTGGTGGTGATGGAGAGATCCGTTCGAGGTGGTGAATTAGAGGTCAAGACGAGGTGATGTAGGCGAGGTGCAGACGTGGTGCTGTTGGTGGTGATGAAGAGAAGTGTTGACAGTGCTTTAGTGGTGGTGGTGGTGGTGGTGGTGGTGGTGGTGAGTGTAGCTATGAACGAAACGAAAACGACTGTGATGAACGCCGTGTCATGACCACCTCTCGTCTTGGTAGAAGTGAAACCAAGACAAATGTTCGTTCAGGGAGGGCGAAAGAGAAAAGCGAAACCAGGCAGAGTGGAAATTCAACATCAAAACAACAAGAAACGTCAGCCCTGGGCGTGGAAAACTGAGAAATGAAACAGACTCGTGGAAATTACCGCAAAAACATGAGAAATATTTGTCTCCGTAGAGCAAAACAACGAGAAATATTGGCCTTTTTGGTGTAAATTATAGCGAAATTAAGAGAAATATTTGTCTTCGTATTGTAAAATCAAGAAATTAAAGCGACTCGTGGAAATTACAACAAAAAGAAGAGTAATATTGGTCTTTGTAATGTAAAGCCGAGAAACGAATCAGACATGAAAATCACAGCAAAACCACGATACATTTTTGTGCTTCTAGCGTAAAAGCAAAACATTAAACAAACTCTTAAAAATTACATCAAAACCACAATAATTATGTCTTTCTAACGCAAAACAGGTAAAAAATTAAACACTCCTCGAAATTACAGAAAAGGCAGGATATCATTTTTCTTTGTTGTGTAATACCGAGGAACAAAACAGACGAGGAAATTACAGCAAAACCTCGAGATATGTTTGTCTTTGTAGCGTAAGACAGAGAAATGAAACCAAAGCCGTGGAAATTTAGCCCCAACTCCACTACCATTGTTATATTTCCCTTCTGGAGCACGAACCCGCAGAACAGAAATCTAAGTAGACAATTTAAAAGACAACGATGAGAAATGTTAGGTCCTCAGAGTGCAAGGTTTAAAAGGAGAAAAGAAAGAAAGAAAGAAAGAGAAAGACAGAAATAAAGAAAATAAGAAAAGGAAGCAGTGGCAGAAAAAGAAGACTTGATAAATTTTGAAAGAGAAGAAAACAGAAAATTAAGGACAGATGGAGGAGGAAGAAGAGGGAGAGGAAAACCGTAATAGAACAGTAATACAACGATGAAGGTTACGTTTTTGGGAGCGTAAAAAGAGAAGAGAAACTAACGTCGTGGAAATCTAACATTAAGTCACGTATTCTTAGATGCTTTCGACTCTCACAACAAGCATTTCCAAAGGTCACAAAGGAGATTAGTCGGGTTCTCATGAGTGCTTCCTCACGTCCATGGGGCAGAAGCCTTGACAAACTATCACTAGGCTCATAAAACTACCCATGGAAATACTAACACAGCAACCTCGAAAGCGTTATCGAATGTGGGTGTGTAAGTCCAGAAATGTTTAAGAATATGTGCCTAAAACCAAAGTCGTGGAAATCTACCATCAAGAGCAAGTGTCAGCTCTATAAGTTCGTAAAATGAAGAAGATAAGTCTCACGGAAATTAAACCATAAAACCACGAGAAATGTGAAAACTGTGACAAGAATTATAACTCTATCCACAACTTATAACGGTTTCAGGTGTAATAAATATAAGGAGAAACTTGTTTAGTATAAATTGTAAAAAATGATCGTTGATAAGATCGTTGTGCTGCAGGGACGACGCTAACTGTAACAAGAACCCACACTTGTCTAAGGAATTCGTTCATTATCAGCTCTGTTCGTTTTGAATTCGAAGAGAAAAAGTGGCGGAACATGAAGAAAAAAATACAACACTTCTCATTAGGCAAAATACGCAAGCAATGTGGCTAAAAGAGCATCGGACTCCAGTAACTTCGCCAACTATGTAAATAATTTCGAGCTAGGAAAGTGAACAAGGTTGTAAAATGCTGCAAATACCACAAAAAATACACGAAGCATTAAAACACACTAACTCTTTCAACATTATCATCATCACTACCACCACCACCACCACCACCACCACTAGCCATTATCAGTCTGCTACATGACAAAGGCCTTTCCGATTGTTCTCCACCTCTCTTTTTTTTACAGCAGAGGGGACAGTGCAAGGGCGTAAAAAAAAAAGAAAACAATAATGAAAAAAAAGCCCGCTACTTACTGCTCCTAAATAGAGTAGAGTGGCCACAAAGAGAAATCAAAATCTATGTTAGTGTACTCTATCCTGCTACTGCAAATGCTCTAAGCTCATCTCACCACCTCTACATTTTACAAGCAGCCACTTTGTTACTTTCATTGTCCACCTGTAATAAGTTCAATTTTCCTTTCATTCCAGGTAAGCTTCGAGTGTTCACCCAAGACGTCGCCATCACCGTGAGTACACCTGGACTCACCACCAGTTCACCCAGACACCAGTAAATCATCTCTTGGCAACAAACAAGCACATCCCGTCCCATGTCCATCCCAAGTCCCTCCCGGCAGGATCGATCGACTTGCGCCAGACATGACTTGAGTGGGCGTCCCCTCTGTGTGTGTGTGTGTGTGTGTGTGTGTGTGTGTGTGTGTGTGTGTGTGTGTGTGTGTGTGTGTGTGTTTATTTCGTGTTTTTCATTGTCATTAGAATATCTTTAGCTTTTGCCTGTTCCCTAATCCACAATACTCGCTTCCTATCTCTCTTTTCATACTTCTTTGTGCCTTTTTTAGCATTTTTCCCCGATATATTATTGGCAAGTTACTTATTTCCTTCAACCCTTACTTGCCAGGAATCAAACATACGACCATTATATCTAAAAAATCAATACATAGCGAGTTCCCTTAAAAAATCTATACCCACGCAAAGAAAACAAGACCTCTCCTTCGCATAAACAATCTAAGCAGCGTTCTTCCCATAAACATAATAATTTTCTAGCGTACCCTCATCTTTGTGGATATACTATTTTCTTCTGTGCCTTCACCTTCTTTCTTTGTGAATTCAACACCTGTAAGTCTAGGAGGGAACACACCCACGCAAAGAAAACAAGACCTCTCCTTCGCATAAACAATATCGTTCTTCCCATAAACACAATAATTTTCTAGCGTACCCTCGATCATCTCTGTCGATATACTGGTCGGTATTATAAGACACTTTCCCTTCTCACATCATCTATTTCTAAAGGCCAAGGATGGGGCAGTCGGGTTTTAATGAGTGTTTCTTGAGGTTCACGGTACATAAGAATGATCAAACTACCACCAGGGTCATAAAACTACTCCTGGAAAGGCTCACAACTCCTACGACAACCTTGTCAAATATGTGTTCTTGGGTGGCGAAGTGTCTTGCAATACGACCCACTATTTTCTTCCGTGCCTTCATCTTCTTTTCTTGTGGATTCAACACCTGCAAGTCTAGGAAGGAGCACACGCTGGGGTGACTCCCATGTTGTCTCTTTAAAGGAAGGAAAACGAAGGGAAAACACGCGAGGATAAGTCAGAGAAGCGCGTTATATGTGTCGCTTTAACGTAGCATTAACCGCGGCTCTTAAAGGGAACGACACACAAGAGAGGGTTCGGGAGCCGCCCAATTGTCATCGGACCCGGGCTGTGGCGTGACCCGGGCGGCGGCGCGGACGAGAGAACGGCAAAGAAAGTGAGGGAGAGACGTGACCTATATCTTTTTGGTGCGGTAAAAGAAAATAAAGACAGAAAATGAAGATAGAAAAATCGTTGTACTAAAACTTTCCTGTTGTCCCTGAAGATGAGGAGGCTATGGAATGGAACTGAAGGAGGAAAAGAAGAAAATGAATGAGCAAGTCTTGAAAGGTACTGATAGGAGAAGAAACAGTAGTGAGTAGGGAGGACAGGACTGACGATGTCCTCTCCCTCATTGCAAACTGGTAAGGAATAATCACCAAGCCGAAAAAAGTTGGAAAGTTTCATTTAGTCGGCACAACATCTGTGGTCATATGCCGGAGAGAGATAGAAGGGGAAGGAATTATAGAAGGAACAGATCCCAGGAGACGGGACACAACCCCCAATTAATACCTGGTACCCATTCACTGCTGGGTGGACAGGGGCGTAGGGTATCGGAAAAGCCGCCTAAATTTTTCCACTCGGCCCGGGAATCGAACCCGGGCTCTCTCGGTTGTGAGCTGAGTGTGCTAACCACTGCACCACAAAGCCCCCCACACCAAAACGAAGCGTTCCTGTGACGAGAAAGAACGTGAACCACAAAGGAACGTAATCCACCTTCGATTTAAGCGTTTCTGATGACGAAAAAGAACGTAAATCACACAAAAATTCACTAGGGTCTTACGCGTTCAAAGTGACCAAAGAGAACGTAATCCACACAACATTGCCTTGGTTTTAAGCGTTCATGGTGACGACAAAGAACGTGAACCAGAACATTACCTTGATTTTAAACGTTCCTGGTGATAAAAGAACGTACACATCAAACATTACCTTGATTTTAAGCGTCCTTGACGATGAAAAAGAACATGACCCAGAAATATTTCCTTGATTATAAGCGTTCCTTATGTCAAAAAAAACGTAGGTACACCAAAGCTATAACCTCAGTGCTGTCCGTTTTGCTGCACCCTTAACTGGGACAACCCTCACAAGACCCTCAGCTGGCGAAAAACAACGTGAATCACAAACGTTTTCATGGATTTAAACGTTTCCGGTGACGAGAAAACGTAAACTACAAACCTAACCTCAGTGTTGTCGTTCTGGTGCTGCCCTAACCCTCACACGACCCTCGGCCTCAGGTGACGAAAAACAACGTGAATCACAAACGTTTCCATGGATATAAACGTTTCTAACCTCAGTGTTGTCGTTCTGGCACTGCCCTAACCCTCACACGACCCTCAGCGGACGAAAAACAACGCAGGGCACAAACAAAACCATCGGAGCAGCATTAGGTCGTGGCCTTGGCGAGGGGGCCGTTTGGGGTCGGGGCGCGGCGCCTAACACCCCGACAAAAAAGCTTCTGACAAGGCCAAAACCAAATGGATGGCACCAATAACGTCAATAACGGCCTCTTATATACAGCCTAGGCCGCTAAAGGGTATTGGGAGGAAGGGTGGGGTGGGGTGGAGTGTGTGTGTGGGGGGGGGAGGGGGGGGGGGGCG